>NC_056743.1:289017638-289120430 GCF_019279795.1 Protopterus annectens
GCTAAGTGAGACCTCTGGAAACACGAATGGGTTCTCAGTTCAGAGTTAGGCGAAGCATCAGCTATTATTTCTTTTTATATTGCATTTTAATGTCAAAAGGTGAGATGGAATTTATTGCAATTTTTTTTCTTGCGGCTTGTCAGTGTTGAGCAATATTCTTTATTTACTTTTTATTTCTCTATTTTAATTATAAAACGTGTTCAGTGTTATAAAACTTCTGTGTATAGAAAGTTAAATAAAATAATTCGCTTTCTACGTTTTAAGGGACTGAGTTTTTTGTCATATCTGTTAAAGTTATCTCGAGACACTTAGTTTTGAACACCTGGAGTGTTCCTGCTTTTGCGCAACAAACTGTCCTTTTTATCTTTTCCCCATGTTTTGTAGTTCTTGTGTCATGGAGTGAAGAAGGCGTATTAATAGCGCACAGCGGTGATGCACTACAAAGGTAAGCCTTTGTTTGTCAAGTACTGGTGTTTCTCTAGATAGTTAATTCTCAGGAGCCTTTGGGAGTTATTCATTCATTGTCTAGGGGGATATTAACCTCCTGGCTGGACCCTGGCCTTTTCACTGCAGTAACCGTATCTCCTGGAATGGCCTTACAGTGTAAAAATAAAGTGAATGCTGCATTTTGCAGTAAGTGGTTAAATGAGAGAATGCCATAGCGTTTGATGTAACTGTGGTAAATTAAACAGCAAAAAGACATAATTTGTTAAATTTTGTCCATTTATATTCCTGTAAAGGAATAGGGGAGGCGCGCCCTTTTGGGGTTGTTTGCCTCCACATAGTCTTTACTGTTTTGTCGTATCTTTTTTAAAGTTTAGACACATACTTTTGTTTCTAGCGTACTATATGTGGTATGCATGAGCAGCGATAAGCACTGGGATTACCTTTACAGAACAAACCTGGCCTTGTTCTCTTTTTCTAGCAGTAACAACGGCAGTGTAACACTCCAGAAACCGGAGACCGCTTCCCAAGGAAGTCAGGTAGGAATTCAGAATCAGTGGCTTTTGAAAATGAACGGGATATATTTAATATAAAAGGATACGTGAACTGGATATATTTAACATAAAAGTATACGGTATTCTAACAGACGTTTGCCAATGAACTGGATAAATTTAATGTATAGTGCACATTATTTTAAGCAACAGACGTTTGATACTGGATGCAGTATACATTAACAAACAGTATAACCAGTGTCCTTTATGTGTCAATTACATATGTTTTGTAGTCACTTAGAACTGGACTGCAAGTACATTAAAGTTTTTATTCAAAGGTGTTTTCCCTATGTCTGCCTGTCTATTTCTTTCCCTCTCTCTCTCTCTCTCACACACACACACACACACACACACACACACACACACACACACACACACACACACAAAACAACAGCAGCAGCAATGAAAAAAAAGTATAACCCTACAATTGTCCTCCTTTCTTTTAAAATGCATCTTTTAGGGCTTAATACAGATCTGTTTTCAATTTGATTCTTTGGTTTTGGATTGTATTAAATAATGCTATTGTTTAACTGAATAAGGATTTATTTTACCAGTAAATATTGCATCACTGAAATATTATATAGAGTTTATCTTAAGAGTTTAAATTGAATAATTATAAACTTGGCTTTTTTATATCACATGTACATACACATATATTAAAAAGGAATAAAGATGAACATTACTTTTTAATCATAAATGAATACATACACATGTCTATATGTATGTGTACGTGCATTACATATTTTTATTATTTCTGCATATATATGGTGCTGTTAAGTGTAAGGTACTTGCCACATCAATTGATTTTTGAGGAGCTGTAACTTTATGACTCGACATCAAAATCTACATGTTTTCCCACCTTCTGTATCTTTTTCCTGGCCACAATTTCCAAAACAATCGTCTTTTTCCAATGAGGAAACAATGCATGCAAGGATGCTAACATAGGTGGTGCAAGGCTTACTCATCTGTAAGATGTGTTGTTACATACTCTCCTCTTTTCTGTGAGCCTGTAATCCTTAAATAAATATGTGCTTGTGGTAGGTAAATACTTGTGTAACACACTAAAGGAATATACAACATAGATATTCCAATGAAAATGAACTAAAATAAATGCTACAACCAAAAACTTGCTAATCCAGATGTTTCAGTAAAAAAAAAAAATCAATATATACGGCATACAATTTAAAACTAGGTCAATATGATAATGTAGATGAATGTATGCTTCTTTGTCCACAACATTAATACATTGTCTAAACTGCTACAGAGATTTAAAAAATAATATTGTTTTAGTTATATAATTAATATTTTGCAGATAGATTAGTAGCTGGTATGCTGCGAATAAAGAAAAACTCCACATTTCCACTTGATGATAAAGAAATCTCAAAGCTAAAATTGTCACTACTAAACTAAGATAATGCTACATACAGTTACATATAGTGTACAATGTTACATATAGTGTCAGTAGTTTCTTATAAAAATCAGTCAGAGGTTATTGCCTATAACTAAGAGGATCTTTGTCATCAGTAGGAAGGAGAACTATTTATGTTACTGTTATCTTTCTTCAAATATCTGTTCGTTGTTAATGTCAAGTTTATTGCACACAGCTGTGCTATGTTCTTCAGAGGAAGGTCAATAAAACAGTGAATCATAATGTTTGTGTAGAATTTCAAAGCAATATGAGAATTTCCCTGTGAGGTGGTAAACTAGTAATTTAAAAATAGTAGAAAGTAGTCGGATATGTCCAGTACAAAGGATAAGCTACAACTGCATAATTGTGAGTCCCAATAACATAAATAAATGCAGCAACAGTGTGGGCCATTCATAACAAAAATGTAACTTCATGAATATAAAACAGGCTATAACGGCAAATACATAAAAAGTATTGTATGAAGGTCATTCATTTGCAGAACATAATAATTATATTAAATGTGCTAACAAAATGCAGGTGTTTTAGTATTTGCTAGGTATGCTGTGAGATTCAAAAATAAATATTTTTGTAAGGTTGGGAATAAGAAAATGGAGACCTTATTCTGTCGAAACCATACTGGTTACAGGTAGCTGTGTTGCTGAGTTTATGCTCATTTAAAGTTTCGTCACAATAAAATTATGTTGATGTATTAGAACTAGAAGCGCAATTAGAATCTTAAGTTTAGATTGAGCCAATGGTTATTGTCAGCAAAAAGATTTTGTGAAGAAATACCATGTTCCTTAGGTTGCAGAGATTTCCACTAAATTCGGAAACACGCATATAAAGTAGGACCTTCACTGGATGTCTATGAAATAATGTAGCAGGTAATCTATGAAATAAAAAAAACAGGTATAACTACTACTGTAAGCAGATTTAAAAATGCATTTGCTTAGAAATTTAAAATGGAATATAAAAGGCATTGATACAAAATGACTGTTGAATTTATAATGTAATATTGTTTGTGTACAGCAGGCATGAGAATTACAAGGCAGCAAAATTTTGAAAATGTGAACTGTAGGAAGCATTATTCATAATTAAGCAAAAGCACACATTCCAAAGATATGTCACCATAGACATTCACTTTGATCCAGTTATGTCACTGAGGGGGATTTAATTTAATTTAGTAGAAAGAAGAAGAAGAAGTACATTTTAAGCAGATTAAAATGTATGAGTGAGCCTGTTAATAAATGATATGCATCTTTTGATCTATATGACAAATAAATATAAAAATGCCAGGGAAGATAAGCTGACACCAGTTAGATAAATGCTGCTTTATTTAAAAGTGATGCTGTGTTCTTCAAAGTTTCAAGGTGGGAATATAGAAATTAAGGTGAGAAATTTGGCTTTTGGTGATGTAATGCAGAACCTGCAAATGCCATGTGTATGACCTTCATATCTTGAGTTGTAAATGCAAGTCCAAACGTTTGTCAATCCACACCAAGTCTGAGGCTATTGTACTTTGGAGTATCCCTCTTACTGTAAGGTTTAATGATCTTGTATTTAATTTATTTAAGTAGCAGAAGAGTGTGAGGTGTACCCCCTTACAAAAATGCTTTCATGGTGTAACAACAATTTTTAAGATTTTCTGTTTTGTTATTTGAATAACAGTTTATTTTTTAGACAACTGGACCTGGAATTTCAGGTTTTGCCTTATGATAGAGAGACATTTGTTGGGATGAGCTTATTGGATAGGTTTACTCTTCTGTGAAACTGTCTATTCAAGAATAGATGGTTCCTTGAAAAAGTGGAAGTCCTAGATGATGAGGCCATTGTAGACCCTGAGATTTTACTTTTTTTCATTGATATTTTCTAATTGGGTCACTGTTCTTATAAAAGAGCTTCTGCATTACTTTCTACATCATGTGGTAAGATTTCTGATCATGTCCAGGCATACTTATTAATTGCCCCTCCAAATTCAGATGTAAAAAGTCTCATGTATGCAATTTTGTTTTTACTGTTATCTTTAGTAAATGTTGTATCTCATCATTCCTTTTAGAAATTAGCATCTTGGTTAATGTGGTATGAATGTGCTCTAAAATGATTTGTGGCACAGTAATATATCAATTGTCTAATTACTTGTGCTGATTATTAAGGTATGAGGTATCATCATTTTTCTGCAAACTGCCTTCCATCTCAAATGGAAGAGTCTCAAGTAGTACAGAAACATCATACAAAAAGTGGGCAGTAGCATCATACCATACAATAGTACCTGTATTCTGGGATTCTGCTTATTTTATTTATTTTTTTTATTTCAGTGCTCACACTCTCTCTTATTGTTCTTGGTCCAGACAAAAATACACTTTGTTTTGTCATAACCTTTTGGTTATATACTCCTACCACAGGCACCTCTTTTGATCACTTATAAAGTCATCTACCTTTCATTAATTGGTGATAGTGGAAAAATAACAAATCTACAGCAAAATCACTTGCTGTGTAGCTGAAAATCATCCAGCACTATACTGGGCTTAGAGGCACACAAAAATGGGAGAAGAACAAAAAGGACGTGTAGTGATGCAGCTTCTATATGTGTATGTGTTTCATACCATCTGCATAAGTATGTTAGTAGGATTAAGAGGTAACTGGGGACATATTTTCTGTTAGTGAGGCGACTTGGTGGACTTAAGGAATCCCTGTGGGATGCACTGTCAGAGATGCTGGGTGGGCAGACTGGTGTGACAAGGGAAATGATTTTTCTGAGCAATGATACAGAATCAAAATTGCCTAGACATGGTAAGACCTTGCTGTGTCTAACTATGGTGGCTGCCAAAAAAGCAATTACTGGAAAATGGAAAGCAAACTCTAAACCAACTATACTAGAAGTAGTGAATATAGCAACAGAGATAAAACAACTGAAACTGAGATCTTTAGAAAAGGGAAGGAGCAAACTACACAGAAAAAAATAGGAATTGTGGGAACGATACATACTGGGAAGGAATGAGGTTTAAAAGAAGGCAGGACTTAAAGTGAGCTATGTAATATTTGACTGAAAATATCTGGGTATATTATAAGCGATGTATAATGATTGCATCTGGGAGTTTGTCAGTATGGTTTGTGATGTAAAATGCTTGCAACTAGGATTGTGCTGGTGTGGTTTATTTTCATTTATATAAATGGATGATTGCTTATGTCATAAGAGATGGTTTAATAAAAATATTTATTGATTAACAAAAGGGCAGGAATTGAATAATTTATGTTATGTTGTTTAGGTTATATGATATATCACAATAATTGAAGAATAATGTTTTTAATTTTAATCTGTAAATACAGTTTGATTACTTTTATATAAAAATAAATGTGCCTATGACACAAATGATAATTTAATAAAGGTGTTTAAAAAAAAGATCAGCATTTGTTCAACTTGGAATAAAAAATATGGGTCCCTATTATTTTAGCAAACGCAATGAATTGCGAACGCTGTTTAGTCGAACATCATTACGCGAAATGGCAAAATACCAAAAGCACGGAACAGCGATTTTTTTTCTTAGAGAAAAAAATCACTGGGCTGTTTTCGGGACTTTTCCATTTCCTCCACTGTGATGTGATCTCAGAGTTGGTATATTTAAGTAGGGGAGGTGACAGCCCCCCACTTTATTTTGTGTTTTGATTTTTTTTTTTTTTTTTTACAGATCAGCAATTTTTTTTTTCCTGGGAAAAAAATCGTTGATCCCTGTGTTCGACATTTTGGGTTTTTGGGGATTGTGGGTCGATTATATAGTGTTCGCAGTTCATTGTGTTCACTTATATAACATAGACTCAAAAATACTACTGTTGGATATTCTGGCTAGGAAATTGGACATAGAAAGGGTTATAATTAGAAAGTATACGGATATAAAAATGATTTAACTATAACTGACCATTCTAACTTTACACACAGATTCTTAGGTAACTATTTTTTCATTCCTAAACTAAAATAATAGCTCATCTTAACTCAAATGTCCAGTATTTCGCATCACAAAGTACTTATTTCCTTTAATCTAATTACAACATTTCGAAGTACTTCTGCCTCAGTCTGTTCCTCTGCATGCCAGTCTTTTTTTTTTTTTATTTGGTGAAATTTCACATTATTGCCTTCTGTTACTTGTCACATCATCTGGGATATCACCTTCATTTGGTGGGGTATATGCATCGTGGACTTCTGCCACCTTAAAAAAGAAGCAATTAAGCGCGTGTCTGCTTTTAACTGCGTGGTGACTGTAGTCAGAGTTTTATGTGTGTGCTGTTAGTTACAGATGGCTGACTTTATACATGGGACATTTGGTTTAGATTTACTGCTCAAAAAAGCACTAAGTAATTTACATATTAAAACTATCATTCAAATTTAACATAAAATGTTGTATAAGAAATGGCCACAATAAATAAATAAACCATGTCATTGCAAAAAGGCAAATTGAAGCTGTTACCAGACATTTAAAGTAAGAAATAACAGTATTCTTGTCACAGATTGGGGGAGAGATATTACTACAGTATGTGGTTTCACTACGCTTCCTTCTATTTGACCATAAATTGCATCAGGATGATGAACACCATATCTGTAAAATAAAGTCTTGTAACATGGCAGCCAACAGTCGGGCTATTTTGGTTACAACGAGTTAGAAAATAATGCCCATACAGAGTGGTGCAGGAATCAGGATTTGACCGAAAACAAGTGAGCTTTTTCAAGGTTGTAGAAGAAACGATTTTTAAATAAGTATTAACATTAAAGTGATAATCAGTTTTTATACACTGGTGTACTGCAATATATATTGTAATGGCAGATCTCTAATGCTGTTTAACTGTACAGTAGTTACCAAGGGGCAAGTATAAAGTTAGTTAAAGCCTCATATCCCCAGTAATGAAGATAAACTGGAAAAAAGAATAGTTTCTATACTTATTTACAGCACAAAATTAGGTAGTTAATTTTTTTAAATAATAAAGGAACTGAGTTGTTTACATTAACATGCTAAAAGCATTTGCTGAATGTGAAACCCCAAATCAGGTGCTTCCATCAAAACGTGACTTGTAGTGATGATGTTTTCTTGTAATATATCTTTTAATGTATATGCCTGTTTTGACTCAAAGCATGGGTTTATTAAGACTTTTTACATATTTGACCTTCTTAGTGCACTTCCTAGCTTTTCCGTGTAATCAGTATCCCTTCATGGTTTGTAGTGTATAACCGATAAGGAGCATTATTCATCTGTAACAAGTCTGATTCCTAAAAACGCTTAGTTGCCACAGACCAGTATAAAGTTCTTCTGCCATTATTAGCAATGGGGCAGCAAGCATCCAATGGGGCAGCAAGCATCCAATGGGGCAGCAAGCATCATTATTCATTCTTCTTTCTTTCTTTTTTCTTTCTCATGGAACATATTAAATGCAATTAACGTTGCTCCATTTTCAGGAACAGTTAAGGGTTAAGGGATGATGCAGGAGTGCTAAGGTCAGATGATTACTGCTGGTGAAGGAGTTTATTTGCATGAACTACATATTCTAATTAATGATAGCCAAGCTCTGTTAGGAAAGGGATTTATCTGTGGCAATTTTAGGATTACAGCTTCTTACATATCAGCAAGGTACTCAGGGCACATAGTTGTACATATACTCTCTCCCTGATAGGGCTATATAAATGATTCTGCTTTTCCTTAAACAGTGTAATATAACAAAGTTATAATTCCATCAGAATGTAAAGGGCTCACTTTTTCTGTCCTTTTGAAGTACCTGATTACTTCTGTTTAAATTAAACTACATCCTACCTTTGATAATGTTGTTAGTTCCTGGAACTGTATTGATGAAACAGATTGTCACTGTTGAAGTGACACCCTAATTCCTATGTGTAAAAAATTTGAAAAGAGGTTGTGTGTGACAATCTGTTTCATACAATACAGATATCTCCAATTTCCGCCCATAGCCATTCTCTCCCCGGGTTCCTATCAGAAGACTGAAGGCGCATTTTGTCGAATGTGTCTTGGTCGAACTTCAAATGTCAAAAATGCAAAATGATGAAGTGGCGTATAAGCAAATTCTTTCCCTGGAAAAGGAGTCACTTGGCCGCTTCTGTCACTTCGCCATTTTTGGCACTGTAGTGCGATCTCTGAGTTGGTCTATTTAAGTAGGGGTGGGTGGGGGCAAAGCCCCCCACATTTTGTAATGTTTGAATTTTTTTTTTTGGGGAACAGCGATTTTTTTTCCCTGGGAAAAAAGTCACTGTTCTGGTAGTTCATTGTGTTGTGAATTCAAACTTTTGAGTTCGATATAAGAATGTTCGATCATTTGATCGTTCGTTGTTATAATATAGACCCGTCTCCCCTCCCTCCAAAATTCTTGAAAAATGTATTCACTTGCAGCTATTACCTTATTTCTTAGACAACCATCTGCTAACTCCAGCACAGCACAGTTTCAGACTGGACACAGTACCACCCCAGCACTTCTATCCTTCCTTAATAACATCAACCACGCTCGCAACTCTGGAAATATTGTAGACACCCTTCTCCTAGACCTATCTAAGGCCTTCAATACCATTTCCCATAGTCTACTTTTGTCTAAACTCTCTCAACTTAATCTTTCCTCCTCTTCCATCAGTTGGTTCTCCAGTTACCTCTCAATTAGACGGCAAGCCATCAAGTGGAATAACTATACCTCTTCTTACCTTGACACTCTGACAGGCATCTCCCAAGGCTTTATCCTGGGACCTTTACTATTCAACATCTTCATTAAGAACTTTCATCATTGTATCCCAAACACTAAACTAGTCTAATAAACAGATGACTCTACTAACATCTGCTCTGCTGATTCTGTCCCCAAACTCATGCATGTAACTCAGGTCACCTTTGTCATCACAGAGGCATGGATGCTTAATAATCACCTTGCTCTGAATGCATCTAAAACCAAAATTATGATATTTATCCCATCTAGGAGTACCAAAATAGACAAAAACTCTTTCTCTATAGTAATCCAGAACATGACTCCTATTAAAATAGTTCCTTGCACTAATCTTCTGGGTGTTAACATCGATGAACAACTAAAGTTTGACATTCACCTCCAAACCAACATCAAGAAAACTCACCAGAAGCTCAGAATGCTTTATCATTATAATTGCTTACCCCTTCATCCAGGCTTACCCTCTCCAACATGCACCTCCTTCCCTCCCTCATGTATGGTGCCCCTCTCCTTACCCATCTACAAGCCACCCTTAAGGCTAAATTGGCATCCTGTTACAATAAAACCACAAAGTTTGCCACCAGTTTTAAATCCTCCCTAAACTGGCTGGAACTCCCCAACTATCTCCTTTACATTCAGCTCTCTACTGCTCACAAGGTTATCTTTAAGCCATCACAATGCCTCCCTCTCTCTTCCATCCTTACTATGCATCTCCCTGATCGATCCCTTAGGTCCAACAATCAGAATCTCCTCGAAGTATACAAACCTTTACGTACTCCTGGGCAACTTCTACTGTCAATTTCTCTAGCACATAAATGGAATTCACTTCCTCCCCATATCCGAATCATCCAGAATCTCTCCTCTTTTAAAACCTTACTCCACTCCCATCTCTCTTCTACTTGGGAATGCTCTTGCTCTCACCCCTCCTAACCTCCTCCCATCTACCCCCACTACCCCCATTTCCTCTAACCTTTCTCACCCATAACTCTAGTAATACAAGACTCTCCTCCTTTACTTCTCTCTGACTATTTTTACTCCCTTTTATGCCTTACACATTGTAGGCATTTGTAATACATCCATATTTTGAATTCCATCATATCAGGCTGTTCAGAACCAATTATTATTCAGTACTATAAAGATACATTGATGCTACTAACACTACAGCAACTTGATTTTTGTTGTGTAATGCTTTTTACTACCTTCGGATGATTCTGGTTGTATTATTACTTTGTATTAATTCATATTGATTTTTGTTGATTTTGTTTTGTTTTGATGTATATGTCTGTACATGGAGCTGTTCTCACCGGGCCTCCACTGAAAAAGGCCTCATCTTGGCCCAATGGAATCTGCCGGTTAACAAACTGCAAATAACTAACTAACTAAATAAATAAATTAAATAAATAAGTATGGGTAGATGGATGGATTTATGCACTAGGATGTGATTCTGCCACTTTAAAGCTGTGGGACGAGGCATGAAGGCATGTATTTGCAGGAGATTCTGACTTGCAAGACAATTGCTGTTGTATCTTATACTTACAGAAGTTGCTTTTTGCTCATTATAAAGCGTATTCATGAAATGATCATCAGAAAAGGATAAACTTGTTGATTGTTTCATGAGGCTTGAACCAGAGTATATGTCTTACTGTCCTAGTTAAAGGTAAAGAAAACTTGAGGAAGGAAATATGAATTCCAGAGTATCTCTGTAAAAATAAACTTCCCAAAGGTAGAAGGTTTCTGGAATAGCTACTAATCTAGCAGCCTCTTGCTTGTCCTTTAGGAATGTTTTAAGTTTGAAAAGCTAGACTGAATCAGTTACAACAATGTCATACTTGTATATATAATGATGGGTTTGTGAAAAATAAGGAAGAAAAGTCATTGCAGTATGAAGCAGTGTGTTTTTATTCAGTTTGTTGCTAATAAGAAAATATTGAGTTCTGTGTATATTTCTAAAACTGAATTTATCTGCGCATTAAAGAAAATATGGTTATATAAGAAGTAAAAAATGGGGAAGAACAGCCTACTCTATACCCGTATCATTACATAACATCAATTTCCAGCAGCTGTCAACAGTTTAAGACTATGTATTCTTGAGTTAGATACATGAAATAATTAAAATGCCAATGCAAAGTTGCAAGTTTTTCAAACCATGAACCATCATAAATTATATTTTTATAGTTTAATCTTATATTATGATTCAATAAAATTTTGCTTTGCTGATTCATGTTTCATGAAAGTTATTTTTCCTTGTATGGAATCATCAGGGTAAAGGCAATTTTGCATATATTTTTTCTTAGACTATGCCCTCTCATTCCTGTGGGTAAAAAGAGGATGGCAGTACATACATTTATGAAGATATCTTCAGTTAACTACACCACTTCAGTTCTGATTAAAATTATACTTTTATAAAGATATAGTCCAGATAGACAAAAAGCGGGCAGTTACTCAATCAGGCCTTTAAGGCTAGTTCTCAATACACTTTCAGGATAATGGTTTAAAACAATGATATTTCCAGTTTCATAGACTGGGGTTACAGATTTAGTCACACCAAAACATAGACACTGCTCTTAAATAATGAGCTGGCATTACCACATGAGATTCTGTACATTTTGTAATTTAGATTAGATCCTAATAGTATTTAATCAAAACTAATGAAAAAGAGCAAGGTTTTATTAGTGGACAGAAAGAAGAAAGGTAGGACAAATATAACGGAATAGGGATTCTAGATAAAAGCAATAGATCTTGCTATAGAAAAATGACTCAGCAGAGCATAGCTGTAGAAAACTGTAAACATGCTGACCATTTTTTTAAAGAAAAGCAAAAATATTTTATTCTGAATTTATGTAAGCTGATTAACACACTCACAGTTATAAAAGACGTTGTAGCTTAGTACTTTCTTCTTGAACAGTCATACTTAGTGATCCAGGATTGATGGTACTAGTCTAATGCTTATCCCATGGCTAAACATCCAGATAATGGCTGCTATATCGAGTGTGACTTGCTACATCATTACTGTTGTTGGAAGTCGGTACCCATTCACAAGACCGAGCTGCGGTGCACTGACTGGTTGAAAGAATCAAGTGGGAGCAGATGATAGGTTTAGATGAAAAGTCAGGAAGTAGACAGAATTGTAAATCCAGTATACGTGAGGAACTGCCTTCTGCCAGCATGTTGCACTCTCCCTTCCTCCTCATAAAAGATGAGCAAGCAGAGCCTCTTCATTCCTTCCTGTTCAAGCAGCAACTCCAACAGTCACCCATAAAGAGCCATAGAATCACAAAATATATAAGGCAACTGGGCCAGCAGGCCGCCATGCCAATACACTCCCTAAGGCTTTACCTCCTTTCTCAAGGAATGATAAGCCAGTCAAACTGGGGTACATTTATAAAAATCCATCCAATTGTCCAGTGTCTTTTTGAAGGAAGACACTGTGACATGATGTTTGATCTGGAATGAGAGTTTATTCCAGAAAAGGGGTTGTCTTTGAGAGATAAATGTGTCTCTCCAGTGTGATTTTTTTTTTTATTTGATGTAGCAGATTTAGGTCTTTGGTCCTAGTCGTAGCTGGACTGTTTGATTTGTGGAGTTGTAAAAGGTCTTGTCCCATTTGATCTTTAATGGTTCAGAAGGCAAGGCACAGATCACCAGAGAGCAGCCTGTACAACACAGAAAAAAGAGGAAAGGCCTCGATTCTGTTTTGGTAGCTCAGTTGTTTTAGTCCTGATTTTTTTTTAGAAAATGTTGGGGTTTCTCCAACTGCTTGGTATGCCTAGCAAGATACTTCCCAAATGAGTTATTGCATGTGGTGATGGGACTGATCAATGCAAAATAAAGAGGAATAAGGACTTCTTTTGGTCTAGAGGAGATCCCATTTGTGATTAGAGATCTAATGGAGATATGTGAGCCTTTAAACAAACTCAGATTTCTTTGGACACAGTCAGGTTTTTATCCTCCTCACCAGTGGAACTGGCTGAATATTATTTCAAACAACTGCAGCATGTGTAATATGCTGTTTACATTCAGGAGAGCAGCTCAGTTAGTGCGCACTTTTAAAGGAAGAATAAAACTGACTAAAAGAGCTGTTAAATATGCATATCTTAAAAATGCTAGAGTGTGTCACACACCATTCATGTATTATGCATTACAACACAGTCTGCGTTTTTACCTGTGTATGTTTGTTTGAACTGAATACAGTGATGGGATGAAGAAGACCATTCAATAGGTAAATGAAAACATGCTTTTATAAATGAGTATTAATTTTACTAATCTGTTTTTTAGAATGGTGGTATACAGATAAGTAAATGAATTTTAACCTGCTTTGATATTTATGAGGAAATGCTGCATTAGATTTTATTGCCCCTCCTCAGAAGGCATTGCATGAAATGAGTACTGCACCTTTATCATGTGACTCAAAATCAAAGGCACTAAGGAGCTGAGAGTTTCATGTTGTAAAAGGAATGTTTAATGAGCATAATATCCACTCAGCTTTCATTTAAAGCAATTTGATGTGAGATACAATCAGAACATTTCTGGAAGTTTATTCCATAAAGCAAACATTAAATAATGGTGAAAAGTATTATGTCTGACAGTATTAATATGTTTTAAATAGACCAAGACTTAAGACATAATTATTAATTTTAGTGCTAGTATAAAGTGCATGTATTTAAAGTGACAATAAGGCAGATGTTATAGGCTGTTTAAATGCTGTAACCCTCCACAGCATACCTTTCTTCAAAGGAATACGTGTTCATGTACGGGGAGGGTTAAGGTGTTTACCTTCAGACACAAGGCGCAGGGTTTAATTCTCACTTGGGGCAACTGGCTAGACTTAAAATGGCCCAAAGGGGCAGTTAGCCTAGTACTAAACTATGAACCTATGAACCTATAATTAAGATGAGTTTAAACCAGTGAGCCATATTTCACAAGTATTGCTGCTTCTTCAGAAGATGTTTTTGTTAAATGTTCACTGAATATTTGAAACCGATGTTTCAAAATTGAGTTATAGGAGCTTAACTGTAGTATTCATTGTATGGCTTTATTGAAGAAGTCATGCTTAAATGTTAATGCTAACACTGGATAAGCTTTTCTTATAATGAAACCGACTTTGTAGCCAGTATCAGAAAGTTTGAATAAAGCTACATCTATATCTTCAGAGGAGTTTTTTCTGGGGAGTTCATGAACTTTAGATCAAAATAATACAATATCATTATTTTGTAGAAAGAACTACACATCCCTTTAAATTTAAGGATACTTTACTTGAGTTGTACCAGATGCAAATATTTGTTGGCTGCTTTGTTTGAGTCTGATCAGTTTCTTTAATCTTGTCTGTGATACTGTAGTTATTAGCGTACTTAGATTACCAAGTGCTTGGTGTTAATTCCATACTAGGTGTTAAGAAATTGTGCAAATCAAGGCAATGAAATGGGTCTTGGATGACTTTAAAAAACATCTTTGTCAGTTAAAGAAAACATGTAATGGAATAATTAATTGGTTTCTGTCAAACAGTAATATATCAAACGGCTGTTTCAGTGGCACAGAAGGATAAAGCCTTGACTACAGTCCAGATGACCTGGGCTGGATTAGCCACTGCTGGAAAGCTTTCTTTTTACAAAGTCAGTTACTCCAATCCCGATTGCTTCTGATAAATCTAGTTCCTTCCATATCAGAGGCTCAAGTCTCCATGGATGTGACAATCTCTCCTGCCACTGTAAGTCCTACTGCACAATTGCTGCAAGGCAATCCATTAGTGTTGGGGGTCCAGTTAAACACCTGTCTGAAATACTTTTTCTAACTTATTAGAGACCAACCAGTTGTCTAATATGCTTACCGAACCCTCTTTAGAGATTAAAATGTCACATGCTGCTACGCATAATGTAACAATCTCCAAATATCACAACCACAACTCCTTCACGTAGAAAAAGCAAAAACAGTAGTGAAACAAACCACCGCCGGCTTTACCATAAAGGGTGTGTTCCGTAGCTAAAAGTTGTTACAGCTTGCCAGAATTACCAAAAACCATGTATTGTTGCAAAAAATGTCCAGCCACTCGTGGATAAAAAACAAGAAATTTAATGAACAGCAAAAGACACGTACAACGAACTGGGATTGAGCGCGCTTTCATCTATTATTACCAGACTTCATCAGAATCCATATTTGTTAGCTGTTACATGCCTTAAATACTTGTAATAATAAAACAATTAAATATTTAATCAATCAATTAATCCTAATCAAATTGTTGCATCAAATGAAATCAATTCTTTTAAAGACAATTTTTTTAAAAACATTTTTTAAAAAACTTTGTAGTACTGCCATGGAAAATAGTATGCACAGGTGCCCCCCCCAAAAAAATATATACACACTCATTGCCATGCACAAATACAAATACCAACCCATAAAATACATGACATAGAAAATATAATCCTGCAAAATATTAATAAAGTGCTTCAGTAATAAATATAATAAGTATGTTAAATATAAAAGGGTATATAAGAAGTACCACTATATATAGTTGAAAATATCAAATATCTGCATATGTGCTTATATGCATAAATCCTGAAGTCCAAGAGAAAAATATAAGCCCAAACTAAACACTAATTACTATAATGTATATAAATATATATGTGTATAAAAAATGTATGTGGCAGAATTAACCAACAACATGTCAAAATCGTAAAAAAATTTTATATATATGTATAAAAATAATAAATATATTATGTTACACAATGATATAATGTATTAATTCAATTTTGGATTATTGGCTAACAATTTTAAAGCTGGTTTTATGGAAAGATGGTCATTTAATCCACTGGGACCACAAGCATCGAGCCTGAGTTGCCAAATCAACTCTTTATACTCTAGCATGGATTCCCAGTCACCTCCTCTGTCACCCTTCTTCACCTCCTCAAGGACCCAAAACTTGATGTTTGTGTTATCACAGGACATGAAATACCTGTATAGTGCATTATTCTCATTTCGTTTGTTTATATCTCTTATGTGTTCATAAATGCGTTGTTTTAATTTACATTCGGTTTTTGTTTTATTATTACAAGTATTTAAGGCATGTAACAGCTAACAAATATGGATTCTGATGAAGTCTGGTAATAATAGATGAAAGCGCGCTCAATCCCAGTTCGTTGTACGTGTCTTTTGCTGTTCATTAAATTTCTTGTTTTTTATCCACGAGTGGCTGGACATTTTTTGCAACAATACATGGTTTTTGGTAATTCTGGCAAGCTGTAACAACTTTTAGCTACGGGACATACCCTTTATGGTAAAGCCGGCGGTGGTTTGTTTCACTACTTTTTTTGCTCAATCTCCAAATATCGACTAGAGTGAAGTTGTGCAAACTCCATGAAATAATTCATTGTGAACAGATATTTCTCTGACAAAGGATGCATTCTGTCATTTCCAGAATTAAGGCTACATTAGAAATTTCCAGCTGATATGAATGGGATGTCTTTCACTGCATTTGCCTCTAATTCCAAAAACTCTTCTGCAAAAAATGTGGAGCATTATAACTGGGCCTTAATTGCTTCTCATTACCACTGTTCCTTCCTACATACCGAAGTAAGCAGTCATCCACCTTCCCTCCTTCCTTAGTTATTTGTTTTCATCTGAGCACACACCCTATGGGGATTAACAAGAGATGGCTACTCCAGCCTTTTAGGCTTTATTAAAGCTAAGAATTTCCTCTCCATCTTAGAGGACTTTTAACAGCCTAGATTAGGTCTGTCATTTTGCTTTCATGAGTGCAAACAAAATCACATCTCTGCTTTGTCAACCATTCTCAGGCAACTCTCTATTTCTGTGGAAAATTCAATACTTATACATTTATATAAGTCCACTTAGCCATAATAAATGGATTGGGTAAGAAACACTGGTCAATATGAAGGCTAACAAGAATGAAATTAGAGGCTGTCAGAGTAGCCTGACTACATGCCAAGCCTGTGAAAGACATAAGACACAGTGTTAAAAAAAGCTCCTCTGAGGTATTTTTGGCACTACATAAATCTAAATAGCCCATTCACATTTAGGGGCACCAATCAGCAGTTTTATGCAGTGTTTTACAGTGATAACCATGAGGCATCAACATTTATTATTCACCCCTTTATCAGTTTTTTTTAAGAGCTATATTAGGTCCCATGAATCTTTCAGTGCATTTTGGTGAACGTGGGTGGGATAAGTCTGTTGACACTTCTCTTCAGGGGCTTTGTCTTCCTTATACCTCTCTTCTGCCTGTGATAGAGGGTCAATGTGGAATATCTTAAGAGAAAAGTTACCAAACCCGATGGGGCACCTTCAAGCCATTCACAGCTGTCTGCTGGCTGCCTTACTGGGACTCCTCAGATGAGGAGAACTTGAAGCAAGAACTACGGCTGATGTGCTAGGCCTCGCTATCTTCTTGGGTCTTTCTCTCCCAAGTCCCCAACCAATGATATCTCATCAAAGAAAAACTCATCAGGCACATTGTCTTGAAGACTTACAGTGCACAAGCCAAAGCATCACAAGAGTATTAGCCTAGTACACACCTATGAACCTATGATCTGGTTGTTCTTTCCATTTAACACACAGGATTGCAGTGTATTTGTAGAGTGTGTATAATTATCTTATGAAATATAAAAAATAAACACTAAAACGGGGGTTTCTTATCTTAGCTGTCTTTGTTACAAAATCCTAAGAGTGCTGATGCTCTCTACCATATATTGGGAAATTTTTTTTCTTGTTTTGGATCTCTTAATAATTTATCTTTGTCAGCATAGTTCAGTACTACAGGAGTGATCTGTCTTGTGCTTGCTTTGGCAACATGTACAGTAAAACTGGAGAGACAGAAGATTAGTATGGCCCTTTGTAAGGATAACACACAAATGTACAAAGCCTTCCATATTTTGATTTGGCTACATGGCAGGTGGTTTGGTTGCTGAGGAGCAGAGGAGGGAGGGGTGGGTAAACAGCAGCTTTGCCAGCTTGCCAATTCCTATTAGGGAGGGTTTTCTGACTGAAGAAGATATACCCCAGTGGTGTGGAGTGATAGGAATGTGTCATAATCAAAAGAGAAATTGCTGGTAAAACTGTGGCCTCTGAGGGAACTGTAGCTAGATGATGATGTGTGTGGTGATGCATGTGATGTCACTAGCTCTGACCAGTTAGGGTGTACCAAAAAATCCCCCTAAGCATGCAGGGCCAGTATATGTGATACACTGCAGGCTGCTCTGCTCCACTTTCCATGCCCAGCTCACCCATGGTGTGGCCCCAGTGCTGGGTGATATTACCAGGGTCAGGTAAAGAAAAATGGTGCAGCCAGGTAGCAGATGGTCAACTGGAAACATGCAAGTGGGGGGGGGGTATTGGTCTTGTGGGTAACTGGGAATGAAAGTAAGTGGCTTAGCTATCCAATCCTCTAGAAATCAAAAAATGTGGCCTTTTGCCTTCTCTTTTAGCCCACTGAGCCACAGATTGTCATTCCTCTGTAGAATGTTCTAATGATTTGATCTTCTGTGATATGCTATTCATGCCCGTGGCATGGTATGGCAGTTTATCAGACCATTTTTGTATCTGGGTAGACAGTATTTTAACAGTGGATTTTAATAATAGAGTACTGGCAGTTCAGACATGAACTCCCTGCTGATGAGCAGCACTCTAGTGTATAATTAAGTTCTGTTCTCATATTAGGTACTTGTATTCATCTTCCAATACTGACAGTGAAATGCAGCATGGGGGAGGGAAGTGTGTTGTCCTCTAGATGAGATGTTAAACTGAATGCTTGTCTGCCTGAAGTGAAGATGCCTCAGTTGGATGCAAAAGATTTCATGTCAATTATAAAAAGAGTTAAGGTTCTTTATTTTAAAAACACACCTTGCTAACATATTCACAAAATATGATTATTTTCAGATATATGTGTATATGTACACACACACACACACACACACACACACACACACACACACACATATAAATGATACATTTATGTATATTTATGAATATGTATGGGTCTGCTTCACAAACACGAAAGCTCACTAACCTGACTTTTAAAAGACTGAGATGAAAAAACTGAAAATCCAGAAGACCAACCGCTCAGAGCACCGACATTTCATTACAGGTAAGTAACCTCTTGGCCAACCCAGCAAACAAACTAAAACTGAAGCAAAGAAAACTCACCCCTGTGGTGAGCTTTGCCCCCCCCCAACTAAATATACCAACTCCGAGATCGCAGTACAGCGGAGGTAAGGGGAAATGGTCAACATGCTGGCCAAGAGGTTACTTACCTGTAGTGATATGTCAGTGTTCAGAGCAGTTGGTCTTCTGGAGTTTCATTTTTTCTTTCTTAGTCTTTTGAAAGTCAGGTAAATGAGCTTTCGGGTTTCTGAACGGAAGCAATATATATGCACATATATATATATATATATATATATATATATATATATATATATATATACAGATTCACTTTACAAGCTTGAGATAGACTGTAAAGCTGAAAATCCATAGCATCTAAAATTTATGTAATCGCAGCCCAAGTAATTAAATTAGCTCCTCTGAAATTAGTTTTCTACATACGGGGTCTGTTAGCTGTAGCTCAATCCATGGAGCACAGTATGGCTGACGTGCAATACCCTGCGTCAGGAATGTTAGGCGCAATTTACAAAACAGGAATATCACAAAAGGGGAAAGCAGTGCAGGTACTAGATGGCTATGTTATGAGTCAAGAAAGAACACTAAAGAATAAGAAGTACTGGTGTTGCAAATGGAAAGCTGCCCAAAAGTGTAAAGGTAGGGCAATAACAGTGACGTGTGCTACTGGAGAAGAATTAGTAAAAACTGTAGAGCATAATCATTCAGGGGATCCAATGGAAATTTGGAGTTTTTTTATTTTTTTTTTATTTTACATTTGTTAACTGGGGGTGTCTGCCTGAGCCCCCCGGTATGTGCAGAGCTTAAACATAGAGCAGAAGTGTCGAGGGATACCCCATGTTTGTTAGTGGATGACGCTCTTGCTTCCACATCTGTAGACCTAATGCCTAACCTACCTTCACCTAAAGCACTATTACAGCAAATTGGCAGAGTTAGGAGGAAAGACACCAGACACACTAGTAACCCCACCAAGCAGTTACAGGATATCGATGTAAACTTATTCCTCATTAAAACAGGAGTATTTGTAGAAAGGAGAATAGTAGATACCAGCACAGATAATACAGTCATTGTTCTCACTACTGTAAATAACTTATATGAGCTGAGCAACCCTACGATCTGGTTGATGAATGGCGCTTTTTTCTATAAGGGCATAATCTGCTGTCAGCTTTATAGTATACATGGACTGGTGAAATATGTTGGCTATAGTAAATCTGTCCCATTCTTATTTTACTTGATGAGTAAAAAATCACTGAAGGCATACAATTATATATGGCACTGCGTTTTCCAGCTACTTGTTAATCATGGCTTTGACTCCTCACTCCATTATGTGCTGTCAGATTTTGAAATAGCAGCCATTAAAAGTATCAAATCGAACATCACTGGTGTAACAGCTAAAGGTTGCATGTTCCACTTTGACCAGAATATATGGCGAAAAGTACAACAGTTGGGGTTGGCTTCCCTTTATACCACTGATTATAACTTCCAATTATCTGTAAAGTGCCTGGTGGCAATGGCATTCCTGCTTGAGGAAGAGGTGTTACCAGCGTTTGCACTGCTCCATGAGTCCTTCCCTGTAGAAGGAAGAGAGCTCATACAGTACTTTTCAGATTGGTAAGTTCTGGGGAAATGTAGGAAACTCAGCACACATACCATGTCCCGGTGTAGATTCCCACCCCTTTTCCCTATTGAGTTCTGGATTGTTTATGATTTGAATGCCTTGTTTCTACCACAAACGCAGAACTTCATGGAGGCCTGGCATTGCAGATTAAAATGTTTACTAGGCGCTAGAGCTACTGATTTAGGCATCCTGATGTCAACACTGGCCAGAGATCAGGATCGGGTGGAAGAACTTAGAGTTTGGATGGCTGGTGGGTGTCCACCGTTACTGAAGAAAAGGCAGGTAATGCGAAGACATGCATAATTTGAGCATATTCTTAGCAAAAAGGATCATATGATACAGTGGGTTTCCTCAGAGCTATTGCTCAAGTGCTGAAGGTCTGAGTCATGTATGTTATCATTTGTTCATTGAGTACTAGTGTTCTGCAGCAGTACAGGACATTGTCTGTAGTTACACTGACATATAGCTTCTCCTATCAACAGATTGTCTCATTTTAATTACGTGTGCTGGAGGTGGAGTGTTTACGGTGATGGAGAGTGTTTACAGTGCATACAGTGGGGAATACATCTGTCGTTTACTGAACAGTGACTTTTGTATTTATTGCTGCTGTCTTTGAAGGTCTAATGGTGACAGGAAATGTGTGCAGCACATACTTGTAGGACCAATGGTTATGGGAAATGTTTGGAGCACATATTTGAGGTCTAATAGTGACGGGAAGTGTTTGGAGCAGCATTATTACTTGAAGGCAGTTTTTGGAGCACATATACTCAATAAAGGTTTTCGCAAACTGCAAATTTCGATATTTTGAGTTTCAATATTATGAATCTCGAGTATGGGGAATTTTGATGTTATGGATTTTTGGCTTTACAGTCTTGAGATACTGAAATTCGATATTTCAGTATCTCAAGCTTGTAAAGTGAATGCATATATACACACACACATATATACAGAGCTGGATCATGGCCAAATGGGGCCCTAGGCAAGGAAATGGATTGGGGCTGCCCTACACACACAGCAGCCTCCCATCCCCTCTCCCCATGTAGGCATTCCAGTGATCTATTACTTACAAATTTCTCCCAAATTGTCGTAAACACTGTCCAAATCCATCATACTATTTTCTTCCTTACGTCTACAATAATTACAGATATTTGGATTTATTTTAAAATTTTTATTTAAAATTTTATAACACAAATACTGATAGGCATTTGTTAAACAAAACAATACAGTCTAACAATGAAAACAGACTTAGCATTGACAGTAAACTTCTCTGCCCTTGAAACTCACAATCATTGAAATGGCATTGAAACCCACAGTCAAAGAAAATGCATCTGACTAGTGACATATAAAGTTTACCTTTGGGCTATTTCAAACCAAAGGCCCTAGCACACATTTTTAGGACTGTGCAGACATGCATGTGCTCTCTGAATTCACCTCCGTGATTGCATTATATTCCTTGTATACTACAGCACCACTTGTTAGAGTTGTTTTAAAATTGTGGTTTTGAACATTTTTCCAGTAAGCAATGAAACAAAATGTATGAACCAGTAATGTCAAAGCTACCCATTTCAGAACATTTCAGCCATAAAAGGCCACTTAATATTAGTCAATATGTACAATCTCTGTAGAAGTAAAAGTCATCTGAGTAATTCCACATTAACGAGATCAATATCTAATAAATAAGTTGCGGCTAGCAAAGAACTTTATATTTCTGTGTTTCATTTACAAAATCAGTGCCTGGTGCCCTTGAAGAATAAATTGCCTAGGATATTTACAAAACGGTAAGGTAATAATATTGCAATAGGAAATGGATGGCAAATCGACAATAGGTTCATAGTTATTAGGCATCTCATCCAAAGGAGGACACTCTCAGGACTGCTGCATTTCCACCCCCCCTTAAAGTACAACACAGTATCATCAGTCCATCTACATGGTGTGGGAGTAGAACCCACAATCTTCTGCATCACAAGTAAGTATGCTACCTGTTGTGCTCTTAACACTGTTTTTAAATTCTATAGCACAAACAATGATGAACACTTGCTAAACAAAGCAGTTGCATATTGAGAACGGACTTAGTATGTGCAGCAGTAAACTTCTCTTCCCTTGAAACTTACAATTCCTTGAAACTGCACCGAAGCTCACAATGTCTTGAAGATGCACTGAAACTCACAACTCCTTGAGAATCCACTGAAACTCATAGACTCTGGTAGTTGGTGTAGAGGATTCAGGTATTGCTTCCAGTAACTAAGGTAAAGTGTTTGACCATGATCAGTTAACTAACCTGCCATCTCTAACTATGGCATTACAAACACACACACACACACACACACACACACACACACACACACACACACACACACACACACACACACACAGAACACCTTAATTCCATGTTATAAGCCACAGCAGGAGGTTCCATGGCCAGAAAAAGTAAAGCAGCCAGAAGGTTCATTCATTATGTTAAAAATTCCATGTGCGGACACAGAAAAGAAGAAACATGCAGGGACACACAGATGCAGAGGGTGTGTTCTTAAAGTAGAACAAATGTACTTAAAGAAGAAATTTAACTTATTTTTTTAACTAAAAGTAAATGTTGTGGCAGCCCTTCCAACCAGCAGGCCTGAGACAACTGCTTAAGTTACCTAGTTCTGGAGCCATCTCTCTCTCCCTCTCTCATATATATATATATATATATATATATATATATATATATATCTATCTATATATATATATATATATATATGTATGTGTACATACTTACATATTTATTTATTCTTTTATACGTACATGTGTGTGTGTGTGTGTGTGTGTATATATATATATATATATATATATATGTATATATATATATTTTTTTATATACACATACACACACACACACACACACACACACACACACACACACACACACACACACACGCATCTGACCAAGGCATTCGATTTCATCAGTAGGCAAGGCATGAAGGGGGCCATCATGTACAGCGGATCCATATCTGAACCTTTCGAGAGTCTCAGTGGAGTAAAGCAGAGTCTTGTACTGGCTCCAACATTATTTGTTATCTACTTTTCATTTCTGTTGAAATTTGCATTTGGAACTGCTACAGAGGGTATCTTTCTCAAAACCAGAATGGACAGCAGCCTCTTCAAACTGTTGAGACTTAGATCAAAGACTAGGGTGCTTAGAAAGTGCCTAAGGAAGTTCAGGTTCGATGATGGCACAGCTATTATGGCTCACACTCAGCAAGAACTTCAGCCACTAATAACTTGCTTTGCGAATGCATGTCTGGAATTTGGCCTCACAATCAGTTTAAAGAAGACCCTGGTGATGGGCCAAAATGTAGGCAATAAGCCATCAATCATGGTGAGCGATTATGAGCTGGAGGTTATCCATGAGTTCATGTATCTAGGCTCTATAGTCTCTGACAACTTGTCGCTTGATAATTAGGTCTACAAGTGCATTGGAGAAGCCACCACAACATTTTCCAGGCTGACAAAGAGAGTATGGGCTAATAATAAGCTCACCATGCACATGAGAGTATGGGCTAATAATAAGCTCACTATGCACATGAGAGTATGGGCTAACAATAAGCTCACCATGCACATGAGAGTATGGGCTAATAATAAGCTCACCATGCACACGAGAGTCTGGGCTAATAATAAGCTCACCATGCACACGAGAGTCTGGGCTAATAATAAGCTCACCATGCACACGAGAGTATGGGCTAATAATAAGCTCAACATGCACACGAGAGTATGGGCTAATAATAAGCTCACCATGCACACGAGAGTATGGGCTAATAATAAGCTCACCATGCACACGAGAGTATGGGCTAATAATAAGCTCACCTTGCACACTAAGGTGCAGGTTTACATAACCTTTTTTCTGAGCACATTACTGTATGCCAGTGAAACATGGACTCTTTGCTTAGAACAGGAGCAGCAGCTCAGTGTATTCCATATTCGCTGCTTTAGGCACATATTTGGTAACTCATGGCAGGACAGGATTCCCATCAGCACAGTGCTTGAGAAGATGGGCACCACCTCCATATCCACTCTCCTGAAACAGAGATGCATGCATTGGTTGGGTCACGTCTCGCATATGACAGATGGCCTAATACTGAAAGACCTCCTTTTTGCAGAGCTGGAATTGGAAAGAGGTCGAAAGGGCAACTCAAGTTGTGGTACAAGGACATTTGCAAGCATGACTTCAGTGATCTCTCCATTAGTGTGAACACCTGGAATTTCTTTTACCACAGACAAGATTGCCTGGAAACGGGAAGTGAAGGAAGCTCTCACTATGTATGAAACCACCTTGGCAAGGAGAACAGAGGATAAGAGTGCCCTCAGGAAGATCCATGCCCATAATACCAGACTGACATCTGCCTACTGCTGCTTAGAGTGTGGAAAGGACTGTCACTCCTGGATTGGATTGCCCACCACAGAAAATGCTTCTCAAATCAGTCCAATAGAGATGCAAACCCATGATCCTTTGGGATGAAAGTGTCTATAGCTAAATATATATATATATATATATATATATATATATATATATAGATAGATATAGATATATACATACACACACACACACACACACACACACACACACACACACACACACACACACACACACACACACACACACACACACACACACACACATATATATTGCACAAATACAAACACACACACACACATATATATATATATATATATATATATACATATATATATATATATACATATATATATATATATATATATATATATATATATATCTATCTATGGGTTACCTTCATTTGACTGACACTCATTTGACCGAGACCAAATGACTGAAACTTCATTTCACTGACACTTCATTTCATTGACAGTTCATTTGACTGACAATATATACTGGCAGTGTCTAAAGCACTGTAAGGCATGTAAAAGAAATATGTCCTTTTCCCCACTGTAGTTCGACCCTGGAGTTAGTATATATATAGTTAGGGGGTATGGGGGCACAACCCCCCACACTGGGGGGTGTGGGGGCACAGCCCCCCACATACTTGATTTTACTAAAGAATATAAAACCAAAAGGAGAGAATATAACATGAAACTAAGTGGGGGTGGGCTATGCCCCCCACACCCCCAAACTATATATATTAACTCCAGGGTCACACTACAGTGGGGAAAAAGACATATTCTTTTTACTTGCCTTACAGTGCTGTAGACATTGTCAATACTAATTGTCAGTCGAATGAACTGTCAGTGAAATGAAGTTTCAGTTATATATATATATATATATATATATATATATATATATATATATATATATAATGTCTGTATACATATACATACACATATATGCATATATATTTGTGTGTGCATATAGATAGATAAAATGTATATATGCAAATATGAAACTATACATGCATGTGTGTTTTTATACATACACACACACACACATGCAAGAATTTCTGCACACATATATACATATATGAAAATTTCTACCATACAAATATTGGCTATTTTCAGTAGGTTTGCGATGAATACTAGTTCTGATCATTATCTAGGGCATGTAATTCCAAAGCTAAAAAAGTTGCGCTTTCTATTTGGTCACCCTCAAAGTAAAACAAAATCTGTTATCCCTAGAGATTGATATGTAGATATTCAATAAATTGATGTACACTATTTTTACCACCCCAACAGTAAAAGTCAAATCATGAATATATCTAACATGTTTAATAACATGTTCTTTTATAAACTCATATTCATGCACATACTCCAATTCAAACAATTACATTACTAAATTAGCATACTTGGGACAAAAAGTGAGACCATGGCAGCATCTTTAATTTGATGAAAAAAATTCTGCAGTAAAAGTAATATAATTATTAGCTAAACAAAAAATAAACTAGTTGAATTATATAGCATGTAGTTGGATTATCCCCTAGATAATTTAAAGCCTCTGTTCCATGAGTGTGGCTAGTATTAGTATACACACATGTCTAACCTTATCCAATACATATCATTATATCAAAAAGGTATCTTATTTTATCCAAAATAGTTTCTGTGTTCTTATTATAGGATGGTACTGTATTAAATTAAGAACACAAATATTCATGGGTAAAATCCACGATGTTCTTCATCTCACATTGCTGCAGTCCTTACATATGGGTAGTCCGCTGTCCTCGGTCGGCCCGAATACCAAAGTATAAGGCTGACGTCGGTCAAGGCGCTTAAAACTGACATCAGGACGTCAGGGTACAAAAGCGCATGACCGACGTCATATCCTCAGTCTTTTTTGCCGCATGGTCCGATGCAGAAGCAGCGTTGCAAGTGCCGTTCGGCGTTCTGAAATTTTTCGAGTTCGGAGTTTCAGACCGAATCAAAGTTGGCTAAGTACCCGTTGGGGAATATTTTGGTTTTTCTTGCCTCAGTGTTTTACCGGATGTCAGAAAAAGTGAATAACTGTATTTCTTGTGGGAAACAGATACATAGGGATTATCATTCTTTGTGTATTCCTTGTTTGGGGCCTGAGCACGGCGTTGTTGGGTGTCGCTTTTGTGCTAGGTTCAATAAGCGCACTATTAGCGAAGGTTAGATTGTGCTAGGCTGGTCTCGGAAGCGGTGCAATTATAATATGCCGCCGGATTCTCCGGCCCGCTTCTTCGAAGAAGCGCAAAGACGAAGCAGTTAAACCCAGGCAAGAAGAGTCGCCGTTCGGACGCCGGTTCTTAGAGGCGCCAGTGGAACCGGTGGTTCCGTCGGAGGCTTCTCTGGAGTCCCAGGGGAGACTTTGATATTGCAGGATGTGGCCTCTCAGGAGGCAGGTCAGGCTGAAGGGGCTTCCCAAGTTACTGTACTCCCTCCCTTCCTAGGGTGGTTAGGCCCTCTCCTTCTGTTTCCAAGGCTTCTCCCAGAGGCAGGCCAGGTTTAGCTTCTGTTGGTGTCACTCCTAGTGCAGCAGGGTCTGTGCCCAAGAAGCACATGCTTAAAATGGCAGAAGATTTGATTACTCTGATTAGAGGTTCTTTGCCCCTCCTGATAAGAGGCCTAGGGTGGAGCCAGAGTTGGGGAGTTTTGAGCAGGCTTGGATGTTTCTGAGTCTTCGGCTGAAGACTTGCAGGAGTACTCTCCTTATTCTGATTCTGATGCAAATGATTCGACTCCTTCTGCTTCTCCTCCAGAGGATTTTTCTTTTTCAGAGACTCTTCATTCCATGAGGGAACATTTTAAGTGGGAAGGTCAGGACTTCTCTGATTCCAGGAAAAGGCTTAGGAATTTTGCTTTTACCCCAGCATAGGCCCTTGGCTATACCTCCTGTTCTGGATGTTGTGGAAGATGTGTTTGCAGAGGCTTCACTTAATCCTGATTCTCTGCCTCCTGCTCCTGTTAAACCGGATAGGTATTACAGGGTGCCTGAGGCTCATAAATATCTTTATAAGAGTCCTAGGGCGGACCCAGAAACTGTTAGCCAGGGACCTAAGGGTGTCAAGGCCTCTGTTGTAAAACATCCGGTTCCTCCAGATAAAGAGGCCAGAGCTTTGGATAGATGGGGAAAGAAAGTCTATACATCTTCTACCCTAGCTATGAGGGCTTTGAATTGCCAGTTTCATATGTTGAAATATCAAAACTATCTTCTTTCTCAATTGAAGTCTAAGGTGGATGCTCTGGCGGAAGGCATTGAGTGTAAAGAATTACAAGATTTGGTGCATGTTTCAGAGCAGGTGGGTAAGCATTCTTTACAATGTGGTTTTGATGCTGTACAGGCCTCGTCTAGGGTGGCTGCCACTGGTTCAGTTCTTCGCAGGCACGCATGGCTGAGGGATCAGAATTTATCTGACCATGTTAAGACAAGGATTTTGGATGCTCCTTTACAGTCTGATGTGTTGTTTGGTTCACCTGTGGAGTCAGTCTTGAAGAAAATGGAAGACAAGGCTAAGTCCATGCAGGCTGTTAAAGATTTTTGCAAGTACAGCCTCCAAAGTTTAGTAGGAATTGGCCTGCTAAGGGGTGGACGTATCCTTCTTATGATTCTCAGTCTAGGGGTAGATCTAGGCGTGGTAGGGGCAGAGCTCAGAGTTCTTTCAGACCTAGAACAGGAGTTCACCTGCACAATCTTTGGGTGAGGGCAGGGGCCAGTCCTTTCGTAAACAGGCCCAATGACCTACCTTTTCAGCTGCCAGATCCTTCTTGCCTGGCAGCTCCTTTGGGAGGAAGGTTGGCACTCTTCAAGGAAAATTGGAATTTGATTACCCAAGACAAATGGGTATTGGATATCATACACCGAGGTTACAAGTTTTATTTCCATACCTTGCCTCCTTTCAAAGGGATGCCGGACGTTCCTCCTCAGCAAAGACTAGAGGCTCACAAACAAATTTCTCTGCTACTTCAAATAAGGGCCATACAACCGGTCCCTCTGCCAGAAGTGGGCCTAGGATTTTATTCTCGCCTGTTCCTAGTACCAAAGAAAGGGAACACGTGGAGACCAATCTTGGATTTATCTATCCTCAACACATATCTGGACATTCCCAAGTTCAAAATGTTGACGTTACAACAGCTTTTACCTCTGCTGGGCAAAGATCACTGGATGGTGACTCTGGATCTCAAGGAGGCTTACCTTCATGTTCCTATCAGGCTCAGTTGCAGAAAGTATCTGCGTTTTCAGGCTGGGACTTCTCATTATCAGTTCTCTGCATTGCCCTTTGGCTTATCTACTGCCCAGAGTGTTCACGAAGGTTCTGGCTCCAGTGATAGCTTTCTTCAGGCTAAGAGGAATACAGATCTATCCTTATTTGGACGATTGCCTGATTCTGGCCCAAGGAAAGGACGAACTTCTTCATCATTTACAGTATGTGATAGCAGTGCTAAGATGCCTGGGGTATTCTGTGAACGAAATAAAGTCCAGTCTAGTACCCTCTCAGGACATGTGATTTCTGGGTGTGAGACTGAATACAGCATCCCAGATGGCCTTTTTGACTTGGACAAACAAAAGAATCTTTCTCTTTACTTCCATCAATTGTCTCATCAGTCCAGGCTGACTGCAAGGACAGTCCTTCAAGCCTTGGGGTTCATGGCATCTTGTATTCTGGTGCTTCCCAATGCCAAACTGCATATGAGGAAGCTACAATGGTATCTCAAAAATGTATGGACACAGCACTGCCAAGATATGGACACTGTCATTCAGATAATACCTTGCATTCAAAAGGAATTTTTGTGGTGGGCTCAGGAATGTCACCTAAACAAGGGACTCTCTGTGACGAGTCAGATTCTAACGACAGATGCCTCAGACAAAGCTTGGGGAGCTCATCTAAATGGAAAGTGGGTACAAGACACGTGGCCTGCCAGACTTCAACATCTGCATATCAACTTGAAGGAGATGTTAGCAGTCCAATTTGCATTAATAGCTTTCAAGGATTTACTTCTTCCTGGGCAGGTGTTGGTTCTAACAGACAACACAACTGTCATGTGGTACATCAACCAGCAGCATTCTTATCCTCTATGCAGGCAAACAATGATTTTGTGGGAGACTGCTCTCAGTTTACAGCTAAATCTTCAGGCAAGGTTTCTGCCGGAAGCACAGAACTCCTTAGCAGATGTGTTGAACAGACAAATTATGGATCCCCACGAGTGGAAATTGGATCCTCATGTATTTCAGAAATTGACAGTGTTATGGGGAACTCCAGACATAGATCTGTTCGCTTCTCCACTAAACTACCAGCTGCCAAAGATTTGCACAAAAAGGTTTCATCCCACAGCTTGGAAAGTGGATGCTCTCTCATTCAATTGGAGCAATCTTCATGTGTATGCCTTTCCACCTCTGCCTCTCCTCCCAAAGGTACTCCTGAAGGTCAGACAGGACAAGCCAAAGATGATTTTAATAGCTCCAGATTGGCCTCGACAGCACTGGTACCCATTACTGAGAAGTCTGGTGCGGGAGCCTCCATGGCCTTAGCCGATTCCACACCTGCTGTCTCAGGAGAACAGTCATTTACTCAATGTCAAACTTCACTCTCTACATCTAACAGCCTGGCATATTCTGTTTTAAACCCTGGAGGGTCTCAACTTCCACAGCAAGTTTTGAATGTTATTTTGGAGGCCAGAAGGCCTAGTACAAGGAAAGTGTACGCAGATAAATGGAGGAGATTTTTATTTTGGAGTACAGCAAAGGAATTTGATGTTTCTAAGCCTAATTTAAGTGTGGCTCTTCAATATCTTACTGAGTTACTGGACAAAGGTTTGTCCTTCTCCTCTATTAAGGTTCATGCTGCAGCAATTTCTGCTCACTATGACTGTGACCCACCATTGTTTTCTCATCCTTTGCTTAAGCAATTCCTTAGAGGGGCAAAGAATATAAGACCCCACGTAGAGCTCCTACTCCTGCTTGGGATCTCAATTTTGTGTTGGAGAAACTCACTCTACAACCTTTTGAGCCTGCAGCTACTGCCGAGTTGAAATATTTATCATGGAAGACTGCTTTTTTGTTGGCCATTACCTCTGCGAGAAGGGTTTCTGAATTACAGGCCCTTATGGCGGTTGAGCCTTTCTTAATTTTCCATAAGGATAGGTATCGTTGCGTACTAATCCTTCCTTTATGCCTAAAGTGGTTTCTAGTGTGGCTTTAAACCAAACTATTCATTTGCCTACTTTTATGCAAACCCCCAAAATAAAGGGGAAAAGATTTTGCACACTTTGGATATACACAGGCAGTTGCGATATTATTTGAGCAGAACTAAAGGGTTCAGGCAGTCTCAGCAGTTATTTGTTTCATTTGCTTTGGGTTCTCAGGGCAAGCCTGTTTCAAAACAAACTATTTCTAAGTGGATTGGGTTTTGTATTGCTTTCTGTTATTCCCATCATGGTAAGGAGATTCCAGCTGGGATTAGGCCTCATTCCACTAGGGCTACTGCCACTTCTACAGCTTTTTAAGGGGTGGCAACTAAAGATATTTTGGAGGCAGCTACTTGGAGTTCAGTGCATACTTTCTAAGCATTACCACCTTCCACTTTACTCTAAATCTAGGGCTTGTTTTGCCACTGCAATTTTACAGGGCATTTTGGCAGCTCCTAATGCTTTATAGTTTTGCCATCCTCCCTTACCTCTGCTTTGGGATTCTACCCATATGTAAGGACTGCAGCAATGTGAGATGAAGAACATAGTACAGTTTGTACCTACCATAAATGTAGATGTTCAAGATCCACATTGCTGCAGTCAATTCTCCCTCCTTCCCTCTGTAGTTAGAGGCGGTTGTGTGGTTTGGGTTGTGAATATTGTAAATAGGATTAGTGCAGGGGTGGTTGGTTGGTTTTTTGCTGTCTTTTGGTTTTGGCCTTTCTTTTTAGGGCCTTCTGACATCTGGGGCAAGAAAAGACTGAGGATATGACGTCGGTCATGCGCTTTTGTACCCTGACGTCCTGATGTCAGTTTTATACTTTGGCCCGGCCGACCGAGGACAGCGGACTACCCATATGTAAGGACTGCAGCAATGTGGATCTTCGAACATCTACATTTATGGTAGGTAGAAAACTGTACTTTATTAAGAAAGTGATCACTAGTAGGTATAAAAAGTGGTTTATTATCGTTAGTGCAAACGACAATCTGTCGGCATGTATGCTGCAGAAAATCAGATTGTTGTTCACAAAATGTGAACTGTACAGGATAGTTGAACACACTTATGCGAATGCAGTAGTACATTTGCATAAGTGTATTTGACTAACTGTACGGAGATCGTGGTACAGTGGGGATTGGAATTTCATCCAAATCCCCACTGTGGTGTGTTCTCGGAGTTGGTATATATTATTAGCAGGAGGTGTGGGGGGCACAGCCCCCCTGCAGAAATGTGATATTTCATATATGAGTTTGGTTCGGTGGTTTCTTTCAGTAGTGCAAATGGAATGTGTTTTGCCTTTTGCACTAACATTAGTACACCATCAAAAGTCATCTGGGATATATATCTTTTCTTTTTTTTATTCTTGTGGAGGCAGCAAAACACAACAACATTCTTCCTTTGACACTGTAGTTTTTATCAGTATCACCCCTATTAAAACAACCTAACTGATGACCCTTTTTAAATACTGTATTAACATTTAACACAGCTTGTTCATATATATCTTATTAACTCTTCTGTAAGCATTAACACCTTCCAGTTGTATGTAACACATATGTAAGTACTTATTATAGTGTAAAACAGTAATATTATTGACCTTGTGTGATGGTTTAAAAGTCAAACTATCTTTTATTGATCAGTTCATTAGGGGTATTCTATTCTGTTTTAGTCGGGTTATAATTAATAACATTTTTTATGCAGCATAAATTCTGAACAAAGTCATCATCAACAACAAAATTTAACAAACTTAATAACTGTTTAACATACTCCTTATGAAACGGAAGTATGGAATGACAATCACACTTAATTTTGAAAGTATTAGTTAAACAGTATGCATTAACCAGTTCTTGGTCAGAAACACAAGAATAAAAGCTGTCACCATAATCACTAGAAAGGTCCTATTTGCAATTAATATCACTATTAAAATTATCCAAATCTTATACTCTTATGTAAAAAATAGTAAAGCAGATGTAATTTATGTCCCAGACTGAAAAATCTTCATTTTAAGTATAGACATGGTAATATAGTAAGAATAAACTTTAGGCCACATTTTAAAATGGGAAAATGATAATCTGTTAAATAAAAACCTGATAAATTCATACCAAAAAAAGTAATTTGTGCAATGTTAAATAGCTTGCAAATCACAGACTGAGGGTAAAAGTGCAGCCATAACAGTAACCACAACAAACTGCATGTTATTGCCATCTTCTTGTCTTATTCAGACATTGCTGTTGTTCCTTAGTGGCATTAAAGCCATTTCCATTCCTTCACCTCTTCCTATTGAGCTCAGAATGCTCACTCCCTCTACTGAAGTCACTCAGAAATTGACAATTTAATTCTTCTGGTTCCTTTGTGATCAGGAAGAGTGGAAAATGAATGCTTTCTCTGTCCTGGTCTGTAATGTAGCCAATGGTGGACATATGCTGCATTTTATTATCTTCACGGTGATGTTGTTCGTCATTTGATGTATGCTGATTGGTGAATGCTTAACCCTTATATAATCTCAGAAATATTATTGAAGTTTATTCTTTTTCCTATTAATTCAAATTCGATAGTTTTAAGTTTTACGTTTATATTAGAAAAAATGTCAATACAGGAAGAGTTAATCTGCTTACTTAATTTAGCATCAGCACATTGAATCTCCTCTTATTTTAATAAAGGTATTTAAAAAAATCACTTAAGAGATTGTCACACTTACATTAGGAGAAAAGAAAGCAAACCATATTAACATTTTCCATTTATACACATTATACATTACATGTATTCTTTCTTTATAACAATGTCTTTCATTCCAGCATTACATAAATCACACAGTTCCTGCCTTCCCATAAACCACATTCCTCATCCTGAGCATTGTTCTGTATGTATTGTTACCACAAATTCCATTTATTTCTATGTAATTTGCTCCTTCTCTTTTCTAAAGATCTGTCTTTCAGTTATTTGATTTATTTTATAATATTAAATACTTCAAATAGAGTTGATAGAGATTTTGATTTCCATTTTCTAATAACTGTGTTTATGGAAGCAACCATAGTTAAGTTTAAAAAGGCCTTATTATATCTATACAATTCAGATCCTGTGTCCCAGCTGAAAAGAATAATTGCCTTAATTATAGACACCCCCCCCCAGTATTTTTGACAGAGTACTCTGCAGGGATTTTTTTCTAATTTTCTTCTTTTGAAAGGTTGGACACTAAGGAGGGAGAAAAGGGCCTGTTAGCTAGACAGAGGGACCGAGCTTGAAAGATGTGCGGCAGGTAAGGGTGATAAAGGATAATGAGGAAAACATACTCCCAAGTGAGGAGTGTGTGTTGAGCAGACGGAAGGAGTACTCTTAGGGGCCGATGAATGAAGAGAATGAGAGAGAGGGAAGGTTGGATGATGTGGGGATAGTGAATCAGGAAGTGCAATGGGTTAGCAAGGAGGAAGTAAGGACAGCTGTGAAGAGGATGAAGAATGGAAAAATAAGGACAGCTGTGAAGAGGATGAAGAATGGAAAGGCTGTTGGTCCAGACAACATGTCTGTGGAAGCATGAATATGTTTAGGAGAGATGGCAGTTGAATTTTTAACCAGATTGCTTAATGAAATCTTGGAAAGTGAGAGGATGCCTGAAGAGTGGAGAAGTGCTTTGGTACCTATTTTTAAGAATAAGGGTGATGTCCAGAGCTGTAGTAACTACAGAGGGATAAAATTGATCAGTCACAGCATGAAGTTATGGGAAAGTAGTGGAAGCTAGGTTATGAAGGAAGGCAATGATTAGTGACCAGTGGTATGGTTTCATGCCAGGAAAGAGCACTACAAATGTGATGTTTGCCCTGAAGGTGTTGATGAAGAAGTATAGAGAGGGTCAGAAGGAGTTGCATTGTGTCTTTGTGGACTAAAGCATATGACAGGTTGCCTATACAGGAGTTGTGGTATTGTATGAGGAAGATGGGAGTGACAGAGAAGTATGTAAGAGTGGTACAAGATATGTGCGAGTGGAGTGTGACAGTGGTGAGGTCTGCAGTAGGAGTGACAGATGCATTCAAGGTAGATGTGGGATTACAGCAAGGATTAGTTCTGAGCTCTTTCTTATTTGTAGTGGTGATGGACAGGTTGACAGATGAGATCAGACAGGAGTCCCCTTGGACTATGATGTTTGTGGATGACATTGTGATCTGTTGTAAGAGTAGGGAACAGGTTGAGGAGACCCTGGAGAGGTGGAGATATACTCTAGAGAGGAGAGAAATGAAGGTCAGCAGGACTAAGGCAGAATGTATGTGTGTGAATGAGAGGGAGGACAGAGGAATGTTGATGATGCAGGGAGTACAACTGACAAAGGTGATTGAGTTTAAATACTTGGGATCAACTGTTCAGAGTAATTGTGAGTGTGGAAGAGAGCTGAAATTGTGAGTGTGGAAGAGAGGTGAAGAAGAGAGGGCAGGCAGGATGGAGTGGGAGGAGATGTGTGTCGGGAGTGATTTGTGAAAGATGGGTACCAGTAAGAGTGAAAGGGAAGGGCTACAAGAGGGTAGTGAAACCAGCTATGCTATGCTATATGGATTGGGGACAGTGGCATTGATGAAAAGACAGGAGTCAGAGATGGAGGTGGCAGAGTTAAAGATATTAAGATTTGCATTGGGTTTGATGAGGATGGACAGGATTACGTATCAGTATATTAGCAGGTCAGCTCAGGTTAGATGATTTGGAGACAAAGCCAGAGGGGCGAGATTACATTGGCTTGGACATGTGCTGAAGAGGGATGCTGGGTATATTAGGAGAAAGATGCTAAGGATGGAGCTGCCAGGTAAGAGGAAAAGAGAAAGGCCTAAGATAAGGTTTATGGATGTGGTGAGAGAAGACATGCAGGTGGTTGGTGTGACAGAGTAAGATGCAGAGGGCAGGAAGAAATGGAAACAGATGATCTGCTGTTGTGACCCCTAACGTGAACAGATGAAAGAAGAACTGTAGTCAACTGCTTAACACAAATGTAACAAAAGATGACTGCAGTTATTATCCTGCCTGCATGGAGCACTACAGCACTCAGGTGTTAGTTAAAAGAAGAGATTGTCTCTCTTTTTACTTTTAAACTGTAGAAAACATCTGGTATTGCATTAGAGAGAGAGATCCAAATCAGCTGATTGCACCCCTCAACACTTTGTGCAGGAGGCAGTTGCCCCTCCCACCCTGCTCTAACTATTGTACTGACTGAAAGTATACAAGAAAAGGTCATGTAGGCTTACATGAGTTAACAGCAGCTTCTGTTCTACACTCAAACAAAAACTGTACCAGAACATGTCTTTTACTTAGGACTCTGCAATCCTTTTCTGTTTGCCTATACTCTGATACTAATCCATTATAGGGAAGGTAGTCTCTTACCTGCAGTCAAAACATCTTAGCTTCATCCTTCCCTTACCTTTGCCTCTCTAGTCATTTGCTCACAATACCTTGGTTCCTTAGCCATTTTTCTTCAGTAAATTCCAGCCCTCTCTTGGCTATTTCCTCTCCCTCTACTTGCAGTCGCCCCTATTGGCTAAATCTCCTTTCTCCATTCATGGGTTGGCTTAGTTCTAAGAATACTTTTTGCAGCTTTATGAATGTAATATTCTGTATGGTAGTTATTATTCTCCTTAATGATCTGCATCCAGAATGACACTCCTTCCTTAGTTCTTGAGTTCCTCATCCCCACTTCATCATCATTACCCCTTCCCACTTTGAATGATAACATTCTACTTGTGTTATCTAAAATATCCCTTTATATCAGATAATCCTAAGCCACCTTGTTCTTTTGGAAGGATCAGCTTGCCCCACAAAACGTTTGATTTTTTCCCTCCTAGATAAATTCTTTTAACTCTTTATTAATTATTGTCCATAAATGCTCTGCTGGTTGATAAAAATAGACCTGACACGTATATAAAACTAAAGGGACTAAAAACATTTTTCTGCTTGTATCTTACTATCCATAACTATAAACAGGACCTTCCAATTTCTCAGTTTTTGTATTATCTTTTGTTTAGTCTCTTCCCATATAATCTTAGCTGTCATAATAGAAGCCTTTTTAATTCACACTCCTTCATGTTATGACCCATACATTTGGGTATTGCTGAACCAAGTCATGAGTGGGGTTCATAATTTATTGCTATATCCTTTGTTTTGTCATCATTAATTCTGTATCCTAAGAACACTTAAAACTGACTCAAAATGTTCCACCGCACTGAGATGTTCTTTTCTGGATTTAACAAGTACAAAATAATATCAACTGCAAATAAAACCAACTTATCTTGATTACTATACCAATTATATAATTGAATTTCTGAGTCCCTTATTTTCTTTGCCTGGGACTCTAAATGTAAAGCAAACGGCAAAAGGGAAAGAAGACATCTCTCCCTGGTTCCTGCATTTAAACATAATTTGTCAGGGAGGAACCTTCCCACTTTAATTCTTGCCTCTGATCCTTCATATATCCTCTTATTTAACCTTAGTATTGTATCCAAGGATGCAAATGCTGCCATTGCCGTACTCATAAAATTCCCAATTTACTGTCTCAAATGTTTTTTCTGCATCAAGACCCAACAACAACAGTGCACTTTCTTACATTCTGCTTTCCTCTGGATCATTATTGTTCTGTTAACATTAAGAAATGTTTCCTCCCCTCCACAAAACCACAACAACCCATAGCTATCAGTTTTGGCAACAACTTTGCCATTCTTTTAGCTGTTGTCACCAAAAATACTTTATAATCACAGTCTAATTTTGAAACGGGTCTATATGAGGATGGGCCTAATGGGCCTTTACCATTTTTGGGTAATACAGCCACCCCAGCTTTCTTCTGAGATGCGGGTGCTTCCTCTCATTTTAAAATCCAGTGTCCCAATCCATCAAAGCCACATGCTCCAGGGGCCTAAACCTTGTCATCACAATGAACAAAACATGCTGGAGGGATAGGTACCTGACCCAGAGACTCCCCATACTCTGGAATAGACTGCCCATACATGTCAAGCAGAGCACCTCCTTGGCCCTCTTCAAAAGGAACCTTGACGACTGGATAGGAGATAGGAAATTTACCCCGGAGATCAAATCAGTCACCCTGCTAGACAGGGGTCCATGGAAGTAAATATTATGAGAATAAATAGCCAGGGAATTGTTATGGCTAAGCTTGTATAGGCCCTAGGGCAGATAGCCTAGTACCAACCTATGAACCTATGAATAATATTTAGCAAACTCTTCTGGATTTCTATTTCTTTCTTCTTTCCTAACTTTCAGACTTCTACAGATTTTTTTATACATTGCAGTTTTTATCTAAACTCCTCTTATCATAACTGTTAGTAAATGAGCCTCAAATTCCTCTAATCTTGACATAATTAAGACTTTCACAAATATTTCCATTTGGGCTCTTTATTGGTTTCCACATTCCTCTGATTTATACACTTTTTCATATATTACAAAACAGCTCTAATACCTGTATAGGATGTCTGCTTATTTTTCTTGTTACAGAATTCCTAAGTGTGATAACAGCCCTTTCTATTTTCTGTTGCATAAGTCACTGTACTAATGATTTTTGTGCTCTGGAGTTGTTATAAAAAAAATAGTTGCTTAACAGCAATCTTTTTAAACTGAAGCACATGATCCAAATACTCCCTTATTTTCTCTTTAGCATGCTTCATTAGTTCTTCTTCATGTTCCCCTAAATTCTGCAGCCCTTTAACCTTTGTTAACCCCATCAAATAATTCCTTTTACTTCATAATCATGTCTCGTTCTCTTATTTCTACACTGTTTTGAAACTCCATTTTCATTTTATCCCTTTTCCTTCTGAAGATATTTTTGTCTTCTGTAATAAATCTCAACTAATTTCCATTACATAGTTCTTAAATTTCTCTCTTTTTAAGAGGTGGGTGGGAAGTTAGAAATGGAAACAGATGATCTGCTGTTGTGACCCTTAATGTGAACAGATGAAAGAAGAACTGTAGCCAACTGCTTAACACAAATGTAACAAAAGATGACTGCAGTTTTTATCCTGCCTGCATGGAGCACTGCAGCACTCAGGTGTTAGTTAAAAGAAGAGATTTTTTCTCTTTTTACTTTTAAACTGTAGAAAACTTCTGGTATTGCATTAGAGAGAGAGAGATCCAAATCAGCTGATTGCACCCCTCAACACTTTGTGCAGGAGGCAGTTTCCCCTCTCACCCTGCTCTAACTATCGTACTGACTGGAAATATACAAGAAAAGGTCATGTAGGCTTACATGAGTTAACAGCAGCTTCTGTTCTGCACTCAAACAAAAACTGTACCAGAGCATGTCTTTTACTTAGGACTCTGCAATCCTTTTCTGTTTGCCTATACTCTGATACTAATCCATTATAGGGAAGGTAGTCTCTTACCTGCAGTCAAAACATCTTGGCTTCATCCTTCTCTATTACCTTTGCCTCTCTAGTCATTTGCTCACAATACCTTGGTTCCTTAGCCATTTTTCTTCAGTAAATTCCAGCCCTCTCTTGGCTATTTTCTCTCCCTCAACTTGCAGTCGCCCCTATTGGCTAAATCTCCTTTCTCCATTCATGGGTTGGCTTAGTTCTTAGAATACTTTCTGCAGCTTTATGAATATAATATTCTGTATGGTAGTTATTATTCTCCTTAATGATCTGCATCCAAAATGACACTCCTTCCTTAGTTCTTGAGTTCCTCATCCCCACTTCATCATCATTATCCCTTCCCACTTTGAATGATAACATTCTACTTGTCTTATCTAAAATATCCCTTTATATCAGATAATCCTAAGCCACCTTGTTCTTTTGGAAGGATCAGCTTGCCCCACAAAACTTTTGATTTTTTCCCTCCTAGATAAATTCTTTTAACTCTTTATTAATTATTGTCCATAAATGCTCTGCTGGTTGATAAAAATAGACCTGACATGTATATAAAACTAAAGGGACTAAAAACATTTTTCTGCTTGTATCTTACTATCCATAACTATAAACAGGACCTTCCAATTTCTCAGTTTTTGTATTATCTTTTGTTTAGTCTCTTCCCATATAATCTTAGCTGTCATAATAGAAGCCTTTTTAATTCACACTCCTTCATGTTATGACCCATACATTTGGGTATTGCTGAACCAAGTCATGAGTGGGGTTCATAATTTATTACTATATCCTTTGTTTTGTCATCATTAATTCTGTATCCTAAGAACACTTAGAACTGACTCAAAATGTTCCACCGCACTGAGATGTTTTTTCTGGATTTAACAAGTACAAAATAATATCAACTGCAAATAAAACCAACTTATCTTGATTACTATACCAATTATATAATTGAATTTCTGAGTCCCTTATTTTCTTTGCCTGGGACTCTAAATGTAAAGCAAACGGCAAAAGGGAAAGAAGACATCTCTCCCTGGTTCCTGCATTTAAACATAATTTGTCAGGGAGGAACCTTCCCACTTTAATTCTTGCCTCTGATCCTTCATATATCCTCCTATTTAACCTTAGTATTGTATCCAAGGATGCAAATGCTGCCATTGCCGTACTCATAAAAATCCCAATTTACTGTCTCAAATGTTTTTTCTGCATCAAGACCCAACAACAACAGTGCACTTTCTTACATTCTGCTTTCCTCTGGATCATTATTGTTCTGTTAACATTAAGAAATGTTTCCTTCCCTCCACAAAACCACAACAACCCATAGCTATCAGTTTTGGCAACAACTTTGCCATTCTTTTAGCTGTCGTCACCAAAAATACTTTATAATCACAGTCTAATTTTGAAACGGGTCTATATGAGGATGGGCCTAAAGGGCCTTTACCATTTTTGGGTAATACAGCCACCCCAGCTTTCTTCTGAGATGCTGGTGCTTCCTCTCATTTTAAAATCCAGTGTCCCAATCCATCAAAGCCACATGCTCCAGGGGCCTAAACCTTGTCATCACAATGAACAAAACATGCTGGAGGGATAGGTACCTGACCCAGAGACTCCCCATACTCTGGAATAGACTGCCCATTCATGTCAAGCAGAGCACCTCCTTGGCCCTCTTCAAAAGGAACCTTGACGACTGGATAGGAGATAGGAAATTTACCCCGGAGATCAAGTCAGTTATCCTGCTAGACAGGGGTCCATGGAAGTAAATATTGTGGGAAGAAATAGCCAGGGAATTGTTATGGCTAAGCTTGTATAGGCCCTAGGGCAGATAGCCTAGTACCAACCTATGAACCTATGAATAATATTTAGCAAACTCTTCTGGATTTCTATTTCTTTCTTCTTTCCTAACTTTCAGACTTCTACAGATTTTTTTATACATTGCAGTTTTTATCTAAACTCCTCTTATCATAACTGTTAGTAAATGAGCCTCAAATTCCTCTAATCTTGACATAATTAAGACTTTCAGAAATATTTCCATTTGGGCTCTTTATTGGTTTCCACATTCCTCTGATTTATACACTTTTTCATATATTACAAAACAGCTCTAATACCTGTATAGGATGTCTGCTTATTTTTCTTGTTACAGAATTCCTAAGTGTGATAACAGCCCTTTCTATTTTCTGTTGCATAAGTCACTGTACTAATGATTTTTGTGCTCTGGAGTTGTTATCTTATCTGTTATCTTTTTAAACTCAAGCACATGATCCAAATACTCCCTTATTTTCTCTTTAGCATGCTTCATTAGTTCTTCTTCATGTTCCCCTAAATTCTGCAGCCCTTTAACCTTTGTTAACCCCATCAAATAATTCCTTTTACTTCATAACCATGTCTCGTTCTCTTATTTCTACACTGTTTTGAAACTCCATTTTCATTTTATCCCTTTTCCTTCTGAAGATATTTTTGTCTTCTGTAATAAATCTCAACTAATTTCCATTACATAGTTCTTAAATTACTCTCTTTTTAAGAGGTAGGTGGGAAAAGACGAGTGTCACATTTCTGCTTTATTAGCCTGCATTTTCATCTTAGTTATCAGTTCATGATCCAGAATACTTATTAGATGTGTGCTGAAGCTTGCAATTAAGTAGACGTACTCCTCTAAACTGTCACTACTGGCATCTTGCTTCTCTTATATTCCCTCACATCATACCATACTCTTCTACAGAATACCAATTCCCCTCCCTGGCAAACCACTCCACTTACATACCTAAACAAACCATCATACTATACTATAACACCTACCATATTCTCTACCACTGACACTATCATCTAAAAAGATCCTATCCTGCAAGATACTTTTTCCCCTACTCTCAAAAACATGACAGACTAATTAACAAACTTATGAAACTTGATTTGCACATTCTTAATCAGTTAAATCAGTTTGGGGACATATACCCCAACCCAGGTCCTATGCCACCATCCAACATAACAAGTAGCTTAAACTCTACGATCATAGGACCATTGCACCAAAAAAAACAAAACAAAAAAAAAAAAACAAAGCCATCCCTACTCTCCTGAACGTGAATGTGAAGAATATTGCAAATAAAGTTCATGACCTGCATGCCCTATTATCTCCATAGTCCCCAGATATATTAATAGTAACCAAAATGTGTCTGAAACCCATCAATAACAACAATGTGATAACAGCTCCTGGATATAATATTCAGCATAAAGATAGGTTAACAGGAAAGGGTGGGGAAGCAGCAATCCTCTTCAAAAATCACCTAATACTTGACCACTTAGATATACCTAGCCCTGACTTTGATAATTCTGAACTTTTATTTGCCAAGTTAAAGATTAACCCCAAAAAGCACAGTAACATCATAGATGTTTATATTCCACCAGTCAGAAATATCCCCTTCTTGGAAAATGTATGAAACAATCTTGCTAGGATACTTCAATATTGATTGGCTTAACTCCTCCTCACAAAGCCCGACAGACCACATAAACCATCACAGGTTCACCCAAGTAATCATATCCCCTACTAGGAATGACAAATCTTCTAAATGACAGTCAATCCTTGACTGGATTTTGGTTAGAATTCCTTCCCTAGCATCTCAAACAGGCTGTCTTCCTGATAGCCTAAGTGACCATCCCCCAACCTTTCTTCTTTGAATATGCACTCCCCAATCCATCCAGATCACTAATTAACTAATCAGAAACAAAAAAAACTTTAGCCCAAACAGTTTCATCTCTGCACTAATTAGTTGCAACTGGGATTCACTAAAACAGCTACCACTACAGGATGCAGTAAGCACCTTCAACACTACCTTTCTAGACATACTAAACTATCATGCACCACCTAGAACTATCAGAATTAAATTCAGTTATCTACATTCCTGCTAAAGGCTAGAGACAAAGCATGGGAGCAGCTTCACAAAAATAAAACTCAACTAGCAAGACAAAAACACTACGTAACAAAGCAAAAAACAAACAGTGAAATCAGATAAAATCAACTACTACCGTAATATTCAGAATAAATACACAAAACAGCCTCAGAAATTCTGGGCAGCAATTAATAACATACTTCATCCAGGTAACTCAACTTCCCCTAACTCAACAACAATTAACAATACTGACAATATACAAAAAGAAAGTTCAACAACTCCAATGCTGAAAAGAACAGGAACTTCCCAAAGAAACTCGTGCACAAAAGGATGTAAATTCTTTTCTTTTATTCCACAATCCTGTAGCAGTTAAGCGCTTTCAACTGGAACCCAGTCTTCTTCAGAACAGTCAACAAGCACCATAACTTCCTTTTTATACATAAACCAATCCAATCATTTTAAAAATTGCGCCAAAACACTTAAAGGTATAGTGCACATTCAGCAGCATTGACCATAAAAAATCAAAATTTATAATCTTCCTAGATATTTGAATAAACCCATATCTAGTGTATACAATAATTATACTGTCAAACTGTATAAAATATTTATAAAACATTTACATATTTAAAATTATTTTTACACATGTATGTGAAACTATATATAGTATATAAAAAAAAAAAAAAAAACTAAAAGCTCTATTTCATATTCATACTACTATCAATATTGAAAGACTTGAGACTTTTTAATAAATCAATGCTATAATAACTCAATGATTTATACTAGGAGAGGACCAAAAAAGGTTTAATACTGATGGACTCATTTAGTCCTGGGGGTCTAGTGGCGTCTAATAAAATCTGCCATCTGCTTTCCAAGGCAGCTAGTTTCATCTTCCAGTTTCCCCCAAATATTGAATAACTAATGGTATCTATAATAGCAAACTGAAAAGTGTGCTCTTTACCATATTCATGGATATGTTTAGACAATGCATTCTTCATGTCCTTCCTCTGAATGCGGTAAAGGTGTTCATATATACGCTTTTGAAAACTCTTTCAGTCTTGCCTATGTAATACATAGGACAAGTACAACATGTAGCAATATATATCACCCTACTTGTGTTACAATTTCCAGTTCTAGTTCTAATACATGTGGAGTTGAAGTTTTTTAAGTCTAATGTATCTGGATTCATTAATAAACTTACACTGTTTACATCTGCCGATTTTGTTGTACCTTTGTACATATCCTTTGTGGCATTATCATAATTGGCCTTCTCTAATAATCTTTTTAAATTAATGCCTGTCTTATATACAAATTCAGGAGAATTTCCACATTACGCTTCAAATTCGAACTAACAAGTATATTCCAATGTTGTCGTAATATGTCCTTAATAAAACACGTATGTGGAGTATAAGTCAAAATACATGCTCGACTAGAATAACTGGATGGCAGCCCTTCATGTTTTTCATTAACTATATATTTACCTAATAAAGGGGGGTACTTCTTACCCCATTCTTTACCCACATATTCAATTGTATCCATCAGCATGTGATCCGGATATCCACGGTTACTAAATAATGTCCTAATGATATCAAGTTCCGTTCTCATCACAGCTTCTGTCGAGGACATCCTCGCTGCACGGATACACTGCCCCTTTACGATGTTTTTAAAAATGTGTGGAGGATGGTTACTTGTGAAATGTAGGTAATCATTGGAAAAAGTTGGTTTGCGGAATATTCTAGAAGTGAATGTATGTTGATCGAGACCAACCAAGACATCCAAATAAGCAATGTCCACAGTACTAGTTTGATGAGTAAATTTTAAAAATGTAGAGGATAGATTGATGAAAGACATAAATTCTTGTAATTCCTCTATAGAGGCCTTCCACAAAATAAAAATGTCATCCAAAAATCTGGCATAGAATGAGATGTGAGTATAAAAATGACTCTTAAATAACACTTCCTCTTCCCATTCCAACATCACCATGTTGGCAAAGATAGGGGCACACGACGCACCCATAGCAACACCTTTTGTTTGCTTGAAATATTCCCCTTGGAACACAATATAATTGTGATCTAACACCAGTCCCATCATGTCACACAACAACACAACCTTATCCCAACTAACCCCTGCATGTTTCCTGAGGCTATTTGAGAAATGTTCGATTCCTAGTTCTCTGGGTATACTGGAGAAAAGATCGACCACATCGATGGTGACTAAGATGAGGTCTGGTCTCCAATATTCATGTTGTAATTTGCCCAAAAAACTATGTTGGGGAACATATGACGGGGATGCATGCTATCAAATATTCCCCAACATAGTTCAGGGCCAGGCAGGCAGAATATCTAGGATATCAATGAATGATACAGAGTATGAGAAAGAGATAGAGTCCTTGAAGCAATGTTTTTTGGACAGAGGATACAAAGAGGGGATGATTAGCGAAGTCATCAATGATAGCAGGCAGAAAAGGGATAGTAAATACAAACCATGGATCAGACAAGAGCTCGTTGAATCCAAGGCCAAAGCTCCACAAAAAAGGGAACCTAAGTTGTTTGTCACCTATAGTAGCAATACCAAAGATATAAAAAAATATAATTTTTAAAAACTGGAACATCTTAAGAAGTGACAATAAGCTAAAGGATCTATTAGGAACCAGACCCAGCTTTGGATACAAGAGAAATAAGAATTTGAAGGACATCCTTTGTAATGAAAAGGCTTTTACTACATCCAATTTATTTAAGGAGAGCCCAGGCAGTGTTCCTGTGGCTTATGTAAAGCCTGTCCGTCTATCAATAAGAATGCAACTTTTAAACATCCTGTTACTGGAAGGTTATACCATCTTAAGGCAAGGGCTACCTGCAGGACAAGTAACATAGTTTATTTGGCTACATGTGAACAATGCGCAGCATATTATGTTGGGAAGACCAATAATATGTTTAAGATCAGAATTTTACAGCATCTTTCCAATATCAGAAATAAAAATGAGCATAATGCTCTTTATAGGCACATTGAACAGCACTCAACACATACTTTCAGCTTCAGGGCTGTGGTTAACGTAAGGTTAAATAATAGGGGAGGAGACATAAGGTTGATGACAGAATCCCTTGAATCTGAATGGATCTTGGAGCTGAGGGCTCATAGGAGCCCAGGGTTAAATGACATGGTTCCTTTGAAACCCGCCCTACTAAAAAGGCGGGTAATTTACTGATTGCTGATTGGTTGGCATTTAATTTAAAACAGTGGTAATGTTTGTTCTCTTTATCTGATGAAGGGTATCACACCCGAAAGCGCTTATCCTTGGATGTTTTGGTTGTTTTAATAAAAGAAGGAGTTAATCCAGCAGTGTCCTGCCATTCTTCTTTCTTTTATGTTATGACACTTGTGAGAGACGCATTAGCAGAGCACGCTACTTTCACTTTGGTTGATGCATCCTTCGTTAGTGCTCATGTGAATGCTTCTAACTATAGAACTTATTCTTTTATGTATTTCAGTTTACTATCAAAATAATCTGCTTAGTATGGTTTTGTGACTCTCTGTTTAAATCTGTAACTTCACCATTGTTTTTCCCATACATGTTGATGAAAATTTACTGCTTCCTTTCTTATATGTTTATGTGTTTCTAATTTGCATTTGTATTTCAAATTTATAAATCCATTACAGCCTACTTTTTGTGCCTTGGGGAGTAATATGTACATGAAATGTTTTATATAAACACTGATATGAACAAAAATTGTTTTATTTACAGTTACTTCTTTTTTTTCCTTAGTGTTATTCTAAACATTAAAGATATGGTATGGGGTATATGCTTTAAAGTGCATCTACAAATTTAGCTAGTCAACAAAAATTCATTATTTTTCTCAGCCACTTTTATTTGCAAAGCTGTATTTCTCAAATGTGATTAATGCTTCAAATTCACAAATTTATTTGCTAATTTTAAAATTGCTTGTCTTCTTACCGATCATCTCGATTATTCAGTACTAGATCCTGGTTCATGCCCATGGTAATCCTGATTTTTTAGTCAATTCTTGTACTTTTTTCCTGTCTCTCAAGCATTTTCCTTTGGAACATTGAAAATGGTTTCCCTGGCAGTCTCTCTATGTGCTTTATTTTCAGAAGAATGAAAAGTTGAGTCCTCTTCTGCCTATTGGCTCACTTTTTGTTGGATAAACTTTACTTCCTCCTTAGCCTATTCTACATCAAAAATTTATTTGATCCTCTAGGAAATATGCTCTGAAGACATCTGGATACAGCAGCTTGAATCTCACACCTGTGTCTTGACATTACCTATTTGTTGGGATAAATTTGCTTCTCTTCTAAGCCTGGTGTACAGTGAATAGTCATTTTTCACAAACACGCTACTCTCTCCAGTTTTTAATACTTTTCTCTTCTTCCACAGCTTTGTCACAATTAACTCTTTCTGCTGACATGATTGCATCTTTAGTAATATGCATCTTGGCTACTTTCTCATGGCCAGGATTTGAGCATACACTTGATGTGTCCATTCAGTTAACAAATTCTGCTGTGGAACACCAGTCCAGTTGCTTATTTGTGCTTTCATAAAGTTAATACAGTCTGTTCTTTAGTGTCTCTGGTACAGTCAAAAATCTCAGGTTTTCTCTGTGTGCTCTGTCTTTTAACTCTGCTATTTTTTGAACAGCTCTTCTTGAGAAGCGGCATACTCAGCTAGCCTTTTCTCCATTTTGGTCTCTGATTTTTGCAGTTTTACAATTCATGTGAATAGCTAGTTAAAGTTTCTTGTACATTCTCTAGCCTTTTGTTATTTTGAGTTGATATAGTCCTTCAGTGTTTCATTTATTGTAAGCATCTCAATACACTTAATTTATTTTTCCACTAAATTATTGGAAGCCATCTCTTGAACCAAAACTGAAGTTTGAACTGCTTTTTGCTGAACAACTGCAGGATCCTTCCCATCCAGTGTTTCCTCTTCACCTTTTCCAGCTGATTTTCTTTCAGGTTCTCCAGCTGTCTTTTTACTGGCTGCCTGGCAGTGTACTTACTAGCCATCAACTGAATTTTACTAAAAGAGGCAGAATTATTGGCCCTTATCTATCAGTTTCTTTTTTCAAACTGGTAGAGCTGAACTTATGTTGCTGATCAGTTTGCAGTCATCTTGGAAAGCTTTGTATGACTGTTTTTGAAATAAAACGTTGAGCATGTGCTTGCTTGTTGTAATGGTACTCATTTTTCTTACTTTCTATTTTCACACTGGAAGAGATGAAATTAAGCCATTGATCAGTGTAGAGCAAACTTGGAAGTCTATCAAATTTCAGCTTTAATCTTTTTGTGTTTGTATAAATCTCACACAGTTGTATTCCACTCTGTAGCATGACAGTGGGCTGCCACAGTACAATTGATTTGTAATATTTATGTCTTGATCATCAGAAATATCAAAATGGGTAGTGGGATTCTTAAAGACAAGTAAGCCACTAGGAGTAACCTCAAATTCCAAATATTTTTTTCAAGCTCATGATGTTAAAATACACATTAGACTCTTTAACCATCAATATTTCCAATTTATCATTTACCTCACAAATGTCTATAATAAACACGTATCTGTATGGCCAACAACAGCAATTGTCAATTCTGGCATCTCTTTCCATGACAAACATTTCAAGAACAAGTTCTTTCATTTTTATGAATCTTTTTGTCATTTCTTCATAATAGTTTTTCCATGTTTAACTCTCAGAACTTTAATTTCTACTTGTTTTAAAAAATACCACCAGTATTAACTTGTTCATAAAACTCTTATTCACACCATTTCATCCCTGTCGTCTTTAAGTTTCCTAATAACCTGAATAATATTTATGTATTCTCTTACTTTTACTTTATGTAATCATATTGTCCACATATATCATTTCAACTGTCATTTTGTTTCTTTTGGTACTAGTTCTCAGCTGTCCTTCTCTTGCAGTTTTACTACTCCATTCATTCAACTACTTATAAGGCAACCTTTCTTCAAACATCTGCTCATTCTAATTTGGTTTTCCAATCATTAAGCAAAAACTGCACTTCTAAGTTCTTATATGCATTGCTAAAAGCTTATTTAGCTTGTGCCATATTAAATACATTTCCAATACTTTTTACTCATTGTAGATCAATATGTGTGCATGTACCTTTAACAATCTATACAAGGGCTTGCACAGGTCTGTAAATACTGAGCAGGTGCAAACCTGACTGCCATTCTGTAGTAAGCTGTTGAGATGTAAGCATGTATGTATGTAAGGTCTGTCTGTTAACCAGTCCATTTATATGTTATAATGCTGCTATCCATCCTGATGTGTTTCTATGTAACAAAGCATATAAATGAACTACCCCGCCTGCTTGTCATCTTTGTTAGAGAGAGACGAGCGACATTCATGATTGTGACAAATGCAATCATAAGCCTATGTTATATTACTACTCATCCCTCTCACTTCCCTCATAACACTGTCCGTAAATTTATTTACATCCTTGACAGTTGCCAAAATTTCATTTACTAATTTTAATACTTTAACCAGTTCTTATAATGTAGCTGTTTTATATAATCTATGACTACAATTATTCTGTAAATTTTTTATAGGCCAAACTTTTTCTAATTCTGCATTCTTTTCCTCATACACATCTTTGATTTATTCCTCAACCCCTTTATAATTTTCCTTTTATCCACTACTTGATCATCAGCCTTGTTGCCAGTCCTTTCTGCTAACAAAGGAATTACTTCTCCTTTTTTACCCCTTAAAAATATTTGTCTTTCATCATTCATTCTCTCCTGGTTAAATTTATGTATTTCTCTTTCCTTCTTTAAACAAATGACATCACCTTTTTCCAATAATTCCTTGAAAGCATGCCAGTGGGTTGATAACCATTTAAGAGATCCACTGAACAAACACAGCTAAAGCAACTTTTGCTAACAGTACACTTTTCTTTTTTCTCTAGTGTTGAGTGACCGTGGAGTAGGTATATATAAGTTTGGGGGTGTGGGCATTTCCATCTACATGGGGGGGGGGTGCAGGTAACCTGCCTCACTGCAAAAATAACTTACCTCTGAGGTTTGCCAAAAGTTGTATTGGTTATTTTTCAATAGATCAGCACTCAGTCAAAGAATGGTTGCTCTATTGACATGAATCCTAATTCTATATACTCTTTTACTGCTTCCAGTTAGTGTCTGCTATTTTGTTAACCATCTTTCTAACCATACATAATCACGCTTACACCTTTTAAAATTCTATCCAAGAAGTGCAGTTATCATAACACCTTCATACTTTTATGCTCCATTCCTGACTTCTTGTATTTAAATAATCTCTTTGATTTACTATTGCCCCATGTTTATCTTTTAAATCTTTTTAATCCCCTGCATATCCTTATTGCAGCTTTTTTGTCTGTTAACACAGGTCAAACTACTAAGTACTATGAAAATTAAGCAACATATGTGCCACTTTTCATCTCCTTTAACACACTAGAATTAATTACTTTGTAGTCATCTGTCTTTAAGTTCCCTTTTCTGTACATATATTCTCTGCTTTGTCTTAATGTACCAACTTATTCTAAACACCTAAGCCAACCTTCTTCTGTTTTATTTGGTTACAAAAATGATCTCCATTAATAACCATATCCATATTAACAGTCAGAAATTTACTGACTTCTTCAAAATCTTGTCCCTTTCCATACTTACTGTTGAAGATATAATCTCCAGGAGTTAGGGAAAACTACCTCAGCAATGTTGTGCTTTCCATAAGCAACTAAAACCAGGAGAAGACATTTTATAAATCAATTTGTTATCCTTCTCAACTAAAACCAGGCGAAGATATATAGACATATAGTAAATCAATTTGTTATCCTTCTCAACTATAGCGAGCATCATCTTCTCTCTCAGAGCCTTATTCTACGTCTCTCTGCTTTTACTCTGATAGTAAATCTATCACAGGAATCCTAAACTTAGGAATATCTTCTAAAATGTAATATTATATTGTACAGAACAAATGTATCCTATCTGTTAGTTAATATGTATGTCAAAGTCTCTTCTATGGAAATTGTATGTAAAACGTCTGTCCTTAAAACTATGTTTTGTAAAAGAATTGTTCTCTTGGAGCTTTTCTCCCTGGGCCTCCACTGAAAATGGGCTTGTAATCCAGTTGGACTCTTCCGGTCAACAAATGTAAAATAAAATAAAATAAATAAATTATTAACTTGAGTTTCTTTTCATTCTTACCTGCCTTTATTCTATGCACATGCAAAGTTTTTGTTTCTCACTATTTTATCTGCATTGCCAGCCCATTATTTTCTTCTGGAATAAAGGCCCATAGTACTTTTTTTTTCCTACATTCAGCATTTTTGTTTCTTAGCTTTTATTAACATTGCCACCCCATTAAATTCTTTTGGAGCAAAGGTCCATAAATAGTTCCTTGCAATGTTTGAAATAATTTTTTTCTTCTTCTAAATGTAGAAACCTTATATCTATCAATAAAATTATGCCATTTTGAATCTGTTCACACCATTCCAAAACAAGTAACCTTCTTAAATCCTTTTTTTAGGCTAATGACATAAATAAATAACATGTAAGTTATCCTTTATCTTTTACAGTTTATTGCTTCTTTCTCTTTATTTTCAGCTTTCTCCCTTATAGTATTTGCAACATTTTCAGTATCCTATTCTGTAATTGTTTCACAACTTCCTCTTTTTACAATACTTGATATCTATTTTCATGTATTTTATGTTCATTTCTTGTTTAAAGAAAATGAAAAATATTATCCAAGTCTTCATTAGTAATGTTACATTGAATCTTCTCCCTTCATTTTCATATAGAAAGTCATCAATCCTATTGCATTAATTAAAAAAGCAAACGACCAGGAAGCACGAGGTTTGAGGAACACTTTAATGTAATAAAATACGGTTAAGCACTTCTGCCTTTCAAAGCCATCTTCAGAACCATAACTAAATAAAACGAGCACCCATTGTGAAAGCAAATAAAATCAAATTGGTGACACACACTCATATACTAACCAATCACAAGCTAGATAATACAAAAGCCCGCCAACATAGTTAAAGAGACAGCAAAAATCACATTAAAAAATGTCAGCCACGACATATTAAAAACTAGGTCAATACAGAAATCAATAACTCAGAAGTCAAGGCCAATGTCAGTGGTCTTTGGCTGACTAAATCTGCAGATGAATGCAAATTAGGAGCTGTCACTGAATCTCACACAAACACAAATGTTCTCCAGGAGAGGCTGACACAGACAGATAACTGGTGTCAGAGCCATGGACTAGAAATGCCAAGTAATGTATAATAGTATCCTTTGAGAAGTCATCCATCCCTGATAACTATCATATTTGACAACACACCCCTTAGAGTTGACCCAGTAGTCAAGGACTTAGGGACACACATAGATAGTAATGTGGCCTTTGATCATCACATGTCTACTGTGGTGAGGAAATCATTCTATGTTGCGCAACCTATAAACAAAGGTATGGCATCTAAGTCTAAGGAAGCCATTGTTCCATTGTATTCGGCATTCATCAGACCTATCATTGAGTACAATGTATCCTTTGGTATGTTCCTAACCAGGCATATCTAACAACTGGAATGTCCACAAAAGTTCCTCACTAAAACAATGCAGGATGTAAGTAATATGTCCTATGCAGACCGCCTCAAGGCCCTATCCATGTAGTCTGTCTCTTACAAGCTTTTGAGGGGAGAGTTATGCCTGGCATACAGGGCATTGTCAGACCCCACTCTCATGGACCTCCTGCATAGCCACTAAACAGACAGTAGCAGAATCACCCATTCTAAAGAATTAAACCTTGCCTGTGATATAAATAGGACCTGCTGGAGAGATAGTAATGTATCCCAGAGACTACCCTGTCTATGGAACAGGCTTCCCATCCATGTGAAGCAGAGTTGCTCCCTAACCCAATTCAAGTGCAATTTGGACAATTGGATGGGAAACTGGAAATTTATCCTTGGTTCAGCACCTATGCTATGTCTCTAATGCAAACACGTAACCTATAAATGGTTCATCTCCCAGGCCCATGCTTACACTTATCAAGGGTATCAGAACTTGTCAGAGATTTGGGATGTATGGCTAGGCTTAAAAAGGCCCTTGTGGTCGTTATCCTAGTAAACACCTATGAACTTATAACTAGAAATCAGAAAGCAATATTATAATCTAGAGGCTCCAAGCATAAGTTCACTGGAGATTGAAATAGCTTCATTAAGACTGGGATGATTAGTGGATCTGCCAAATCATTTCCCGGTGCAGAAACCAGTTATGCCAGTCTCAAGTGTATAATGTTGAAGCAATTTGTTGGGGTGAATGACTTGAGATGTACCTCCCTGGACTATATGAAGAAAGACATGAATGAACTGTCAGATTATGTGTCCCAGGCAGGTATGTCCTTAGCCCTAAACAGCATTATACCTTCACTCAGGATGATGCCACAATATAAACAAAAAATGATTGACTTCAACAATTGGCTTAGCTTCTGGTGTCAGTCCTAGGGGATCCAGTATCTGTCTGCCTGGAAAGACATGGTCAACAGACCACGCTGCTTTGCCATAGATGGTCTTCACCTATCTCCTCTAGGCTTTCGAATACTGCCAAAGATGCTTGCCTCCCCTATAGTGGCTTTTTTAGGAAATACCAAAACAACATTTCAAATGTAAAAAATCCACTACAGACAAACTCAGAGTTATGCTGCTTAATGCTAGGAGACTAAACAGGAGACTGCACTCCCTGGAAGCTGTACTTACCTTGGAAGATGTTGAAGTTTGTGCAGTCATCAAGACTTGGTTCAAGGCCACATAGAGCACCCTGGCCATGTAAGGCTACAATACCTTCCACTTGTTTAGACCCCAAAATCAGCATGAAAGAACCAAAGGTGAAGGTGTATCCATCTTCATTAAATCCAAATACACATTGAGACTGGTTAAACAATACAACTCTCTTGAGCTACTCCAGGTCCAAATAACTATAGGTAAAACATCCTATCACATCACTGCTAGCTACAGGTCCCTCACCATGAACCATAAGAAGCACACCACCTACCTGGATTTGCTAGAGTCCCTAACTATGCAGCCAAACACCTTGGTCATGGGAGATTTCAACTATCCTTCTATTGAGTGGGTGACGTACATGTGTTCAAGCTCCATCACCCTGAGGTTCATGGATTTTTTTTAATACAAATGCTGTCAACAGTTAGTCTGCACCCCGACAAGGGGCTCAACCTAAAAAAAATGACCTAGTGGATCCACTTCCCACTCTCTTTAACCATAGCTTGAGCACTGGCTTTATTCCATCAAAGCGGAGAACAGCAACTGTAATCTCCTTGCACAAAGGGGATTCATCAACTGATCCTGGAAACTGTAGACACATAAGTCTAACCAGCCTTATCTGCAAGGCCATGGAAAGAATCATCATGGACCTTATCAGCAAGGACATAGGCAACTTTCAAACTCTCGACCTGACACATTCTGGCTTCATTAAGGGTCAATCATTCTTACTAAAATTGGTGCACTTCTTTGAGAATGTCACCAAAGCCCTGGATGAAAGCAAAGTAGTACATACTGCCTATTTTGACTAAGCAAAGACTTTAAAAACAATCCTCCACTCAGGTTTCATTGAGAAACTCTTCCTGCTGGGATTAACTCCTGTGTCACTAGATGGGTAGTCAACTGGCTCACCAACAGAATCCATACTGTCAAATTTGGGGATTCCACCTCCACCAGTAGAACAGTTACCAGTGGGGTACCACAAGGTTTTGTGCTGGGCCCTCTACTGTTTGGAATCTGTTTCTCGGAAGTCCAGGCAAAGGTAGATGGCCTGTGGCTTACCAAGTTCGCAGATGACTACAAACTGGGAACATTCATTGAGGCCCCCAAAGTTATTAACATATTACAGGACGGGTTAACACAAATGATTGGTGCCAAAGCCGCGGTCTAAAACTAAATGCAAAATGTGCATTGTTGTCCCCTTTTGCATTCAAGACTAAAGATGTTATAACTCCTCTGTACTCTACTCTCATCAGACAACTAACAGAGTACATTGCTCTCTTTTGCATACACCTCACCAGACACCTGCAGCCGCAGCTGGAGAGATCTCAGAGATTCCTGACTAAGAGAATTCAGAGACTCCAAAACATGACATACATGGAAAGACTGAAAACCCTGTCACTGTACTCTGTCCCTCATGGACAGGGGCAGCTGGTGCCCATCATAGATTCACTCTGCAAACAATGAAACCATGTAGCTGTGATCAATTAGGGAACCATCTAACAATGGTCAGTTAGGGAACATGGGCATTACATGGCTAGGCTTGTAAAGGCCCTAGGGCCATCAGCCTAGTAACCTCCTATGAACCTATTCAGCCTAAGTGTAGGTAACACTGTGCTTTGGAGGTTACAAACATAATGAAAAAAGCCTTGTGATTGTCTTTGGCTTGGATAGCTATTTTAGCCTCAAACTTGGCTTTGGTAGATTTTATTATTCTCCTGGTTTGTTTGCTTATTTCAGTGACAAGGACTTTAAAGTTCTGGGAATTACTCTTCTGACTTTTGGTCAAAATTCTTTTCATGTTATTATAAAACTTGTTGATATTACAGTTCCGCCATGTTGGTTTGTTTCTGGGGTTTGGCCTGCACTTGTTACTAATGGGTACAGTTGCATCTATGCAGCTATTTACATGTTGGTATAGTGCGGTAGTGTACATTTCTCCATATTCAGTGGAGTTAAATGGGTTTGGTATGGATTTGAAGCTTGCCAATGTATCACTTAGGAGTAGGCATTTATTTTTTTATTTTTTTATTTTATTTTACATTTGTTAACTGGAATAGTCTGACTGGACCTAGGTCCATTTACAGCAGAGGCCCGGGGAGAAAAGCTCTGTACAGATTACAATAAGATCAATACCACAATTTACATGTTACATAATCAAAAAAACAGCATATGTAAATATTATAATGCAGGCAGTAGAACAAAATGAGAGTAGCAAGAATTACAATTTTATGTTAGCAGTAGATTCCTAAGTTTTTAGCAGGTGTTTAGAGATGTAACTTGCAAGTTATTTGTTATAGAGGGAGATGGGGGTTGTTATGTGATGCATGGGCATAACCAGTGATTCATTAGGTGTACTTTGAGAGAGTTTTTAAATCTGGTGCCTGTAGGAGCAGAGGTAAGAGTAAGGGGGAGGTTGTTCCAGTTTTTGGCTGTGTTGTGGGGGAACAGGGCTTGTCCTGCAGAGTTGCTGGCTTTGGAGATGTAGAGGAGTAATGTTTGAGACGAGCGTAGGGGGCGATTTGATATGTGCCTGGTTAGTAGTTGGTTAAGAGATGGAATTTTGTTGGGATAGTTCAGAATATTTTAGGCAACAGTTAGCTGGTGTTAGTTGAGTAGCTGAGGAAGTTCTAGCCAGTTAAGTTTGAGCAGTGCCTGACAGTGGTGTGTTTTGTAAGTGGAGTTATTAGCAAATCTAGCGATTTTATTGTAACAAGATTGAAGTCTTTCAAGGTCCTGTTTTCTTAGGTGGGTGAGGATTGGTGCAGCATACAATAGGGTAGATAGTAGGTGTGTTTGGGCAAGAGTAATTCGTGCCTGATCAGTTAGAAATTTTCTGCGTCTATATAGTGTACCCATTTTTTTGTGCATCTTTGTGATGGTTTGTGAGATATGGACATCAAACAGTAGTTTGTGGACAATTTCTACACCAAGGAGTTTGGTATGGTCAGTAGGGGAGATACTAGTGCCATTCTTGGATGTGATTGCACATGGTTGTTAGATAGTTTTAGTTTTGCTGGGTGTGAATATGAGTAGTTTGGTCTTGTTGGGATTAAGGATGAGTTGGATCTGGGAAATTCAGTTTTCTACTGAGGGGAAGATTCTTGAGTAAGTTTATGAAGGGAAGTGAGTGATGGTGCAGAGCAGATGAGAGTGGAATCATCTGCGTACTGAATGAGTGAGACATGTTGGGTGGAGGTATGGAGGCTGTTAGTAAATATGGAAAATAGTAGGGGGCCTAGTATTGAACCTTGTGGAACACCTATTGTGGTTGGAATTAGGGGAGATAGTGTGTTTTGCCATTGGACAGCCTGTTGTCTGAAAGACAAGTAGCATTTAAACCATGCTAGAGTGGAAGGGGCATATGAAAGGGATGTCATGGAATCCAGTAGCATGGTGTGAGATACCATGTCGAATACCTTGGATAGATCTAGGAATATTGCTGATACAAAGTTGTTGTTTCTGTGCAGGTTCACTGTATATGTAAAAGACAGGAGAGTGGTTGTAGTGCTATGGTGCTGTTGGAAGCCATATTGTGTGGGTGAAAGGAGGTTATTGGTGTTTAGAAATTGCATGATATGGGAGTGAATATACCTCTCAAGTATTTTGGATAAGGGGGGGTGGGATGGCTATAGGGCGGTAGTTAGTGAACACATAAGAGTTACCTCCTTTGTGCAGAGGAGTTATGTATGAAACTTTCCATAACTTTGGGATGTAGGCTTCCTGAATAGAACGGTTTATGAGGATGGATACAGGGCAGGAAAGGGAATCAGCTGATATTTTTTAGGTAGTCAGCAGGTAGATTGTCTGCAGCAAGGATGGTGGGTTTGAGTTTTTGTAATAGTTTTTTGATAGTTGTAGTGACAGGTGAGACAGTGAGGAGGGGGTATTTTTAAGGGGTTTGCTAGGGGTGTCAGAGTGGTAGGTTCTGGAGATTTGAGAGGATAGTGATAGAATAGTTTCAGTGAAGTGGTTGTTAAATTGAGAGGCAATGTCTGTGGTGTTATTGTCGGTGGTGGGAGTTGGAGTGGATGTTTTTCCTGGGTTAAGGAGGGAGTTGATGGACTGCCAAAGATTTTGTGGGTCTTTAGTGTGTTTGGTTTGGCTGTTGAGTAAGTAGTTTTGCTTATCTAGTTTGGTTTGTCTCTTAGCCTGATTTCTTAGTCTTTGGTAGTTTTGCTTGGATAGATTTGTGTTGTCTGTTTTCCAGGCTTTCCATGATTTGTCCCTGGCTTTATGTAGGGCTCTTGTGTCCCTGCTTAACCATGGGGCATAGTTTAGTTTGGCTCTGATCTTTTTAATGGGTGCAACTGAGTTGAGGATGCTAGTGAAAGTGTTGTTGAAGTATTCTACAGCTTGGTCTAAGTCTAGTGTTAGTAGTGGGTTCCAGTTACATTGTTTTAGGATATTGTTTAGTTCTTGTATATTTAGTTTTCTGCTGTCTCTGACTTGTCTATAAGTGATAGGGCTGGAAAGGTTGGACCGTTTGCTTAGAAGGAATGTGGGGAGGTGATCACTCAGGGTGTCTGGTAAACATCCAGTGTGATAGATATGTTTTGGGTAATTTACTAGAGTCCAGTCTAAGATTGAGTGTTTGTGGGATTTCTTGTCTGTTCTAGTAGGTTCCTGAATGAGCTGGTGAATCCATAGAGATTGATATGATTAGTGGGGTTGTTAGAGTTACAAGCTAACCAGTTTGTGTTTAGGTCACCTAAGAGAATGGTTTCATTGGGTAGTTTGTCTGAGATCCATTGTAACATTTCTTCTATGGTGGTAGAATTGTTCCCTGGGGGGGATGTAGCAGGAGATAATGTTGATTGTTTTGGTGTTGTTTATTGCTAGTGTTGAGATAATGGTTTCAGCATTTTGAAATGTAGGGATTGGTATTTTTAGGGATTTTATATTGAGTGTGTTTTTAAAGAGTATGCCTACTCCTCCACCTTTTTTATTTGTTCTGTCCTGTCTTGATATGTTATATCCTAGTGGGATAATTTCTTTGTTCTGGATGTTGGGTTTTAAACAGGTTTTGGTGACAGTTATTATGTCTGGGGAGTAGTGGGTTATGAATGCTTGGAAGTCAGTGAGTTTGCTGGTTATACTCCTGGTATTTATGTTAATGATTAGTAGGTCTGACCTTTGTTTGGGTAGGGAGTTGCTTGGTCCCAGGTTTGGGTGGATGTCTCCTGATATGAGAAGTTTTATTGCGATAAGTAATATGTGTTTTATGCTATGTGTTGTTTTTATGTGGTATTTGTATGATAGTTTTGTGATATGGGTTGTTGTTAGTTGTATTTTGTATATGTGTAGCATTAAGCTATCTGCAAATAGTGCAACCATAATGGTGAAATGTGTGTGTTTGATTTAATGTATTTGTGTGTTGTATGGAAATTTGTATTAAATAGTGAGGTGATGGGATGGATGTGATGTGTGTTAATGTTATGAGGGCTGGAAGGAGGCATCCTAAGATGATTTTCATTTTGTATTAATTAGTAGTGTAGCAGGATGGGAGAGGAAGAGGTAGGCTAAGAAGGGAGGGTGTGGAGGTGTAGTGAGAAAGAAGGTGTGGTTGTTAGTTTGTGTGATTGGGGTGAGAAGCAATAGGGTGGTTTGGTGATTTGTGTGGCTTCATGATAAATAAATGTAGATGTACTAAGGGTGGGTGGGAGGTAGGGTAGGGGAGCGGAATGAGCCCAATGGGCGAATGGAGCAGGGAAGAACCACAAAGTGGAATCTCAGGAGCCAGTCAGGTTCATCAGTGAGGCTTATGCACTGAAATTACTTTACTGGGTAAGAAGCACTCTTTGTGGGATACTTATTTTAAAGTGTACTACAAATCCAGTTTTCACTTGTTCTGGGAGTTGAGTTTGCTTTCAAGAACTGCTTTGAGCAATTAAACTATAGTTTAAGCTAGAAGGCTGGTGGTAGTTTAAGATAAGCAATACTGATACCAGAGCTATGCTCTGGCTGTGAATAGTGAGGTTTTAAGCTCTGTGTTCCACTGCCATCTAGTGGCATAGTTGGGGAAACCAATTTAACTTTATTGTCTTCATTAAAAGACTAAGGGAAAAGTGATTTAGGAGGGTATGGGGGTGGGAATGGCCTCGGGGTAGTTCCGTGAGTGTGCTAGCCCTGTTTCAGATAACTACAACAATGCGTGAAGTCAAAATAGTAATACAACTGAGCTAAAAAGTTGTAGGCTATAACCTACAGTGTAATGGTTGAAGGATGCATCCTGGGTGTCCACAATTTAGTAGTCTGTTAGGTTATCAATATAGTTGTTTTTTAGGAACTGCAGGTGGGGGGAACCGTCTGATTAATAACACAAAGCTTCCAGGCTGAAAAAAGAAGAAATAGGTGAAGGTTATGACTATGAGTAGGGTAATTAGAAGAACAGAGAGAGAGCTGGGGGTTAGAGTGCAAGACTGGGGCTGAGCGTGAGTGCAGAGGTAATGCAGTGTATTCGCAGTGTATCAAATAAAATAAATAACAATTAGCTTATAAGCCTGCTATTGAACCATAGGAATTTACTACTTTTCCATTCTAGAAATCACCAGGGTAGTCACATGCACCTTTGTGTTCTAATGCTGCATATAGCAATTTTCAAGTTTCACTCTACGTGCAAATGAAGCAGTATTGCCCAGAAAGTAGCTTACAAAGTAGCACAGGCATGGAAGAACAGTAAGAAGCTAGTTTGCTTTTGGAGTTGTTATCAGATTATCAGCATCAATGGGACCGGACGGTGTCCCCGGATGTGTGCTACACGAACTCAATGAGGAACTAAACCCACACATAAGGCTGCTGTTTAATCTTAGCCTTACTACAGGATACTCAAAGAATGGCGACGGCAACTGTGGTCCCACTCCACAAAGGCGGTGCTTCTACGGACCCTGAAATTACCGCCCATAAGCTTGTGAGCCTTGTCTGCAAAGCTATGGAGAGGATCATAATGGAACTCATAAATAAAGACATTGGGGACCTACAGACACTGGATCCTACAATTTGGCTTTGTCAAGGGCAGATCCTGCCTCTTGAACTTGGTCGACTTTTGAAACAGTCACTAAGGCCATTGATGAGGGTAAGGCAGTTCACACAGCCTACCTTGACCTAGCAACACAATACCCCACTCGCCCATCATAGAAAAGCTCACCAGCTTAGATGTAAACCCATATGTCACAAGATGGGTTGCAAACTGGCTCAAGGACAGAACACACAGGGTTAGAGTTGCTGGTGCCATGTCAGACTCTAAGCCGGTCACGAGTGGTGTCCCACAGGGCTCAGTCCTGGGCCCGCTCTTGTTGGGCATTTATTTTTCTGAAGTGCAGGCAAACATAGGGGGATTGTGTTTGACAAAATTTGCAGATGACTGCAAACTGGGCACCATAATTGACACTCCATCAGACACAGACATCCTCCAGAAAGGTCTCATAGAAATGGATAACTGGTGCCAGAGCCATGGCCTTAAGCTAAATGCCAAAAAATGTATAGTCATACACTTTGGGAAAAACAAGGTAACACTTAGGTGGTAATCCATTAAACACGGAAGAAGTTATCAGGGACCTGGGGACCCAAGTTGACAGTAACCTCTTTTTTGACACTCACATTGCCAAAGTGGTTAGGAAGACCTTCTACATTGCCCACCTGATCATGAAGGGATTCACATCCAGATCAGGAGAGGTCATTGTACCCCTGTACTCTTCACTTATCAGACCAATGATTGAGTACAACGCCCCATTCGGAATGTACCTTACCCGACACCTGCAGCAGTTGGAAAGACCCCAAAAGTTCCTCACCAAAAGGATAAAGGGGCTCAAACATATGTCATACGATGCCCGACTGAAGAAACTCCAGCTCTATTCAGTCGCATACCGTCTGCTCAGAGGTGATCTGTGCCTGACATACAAGGCCATGTCCAACCCGGAATTAATGGACATGCTCCACCTCAAAAAATCCAAATCCACCAGAGCCACGAGAGCAAGAGACTTAAACCTCAACACGGATATAAATAGGACGTGCTGGAGGGACAGATTCATCACCCAGAGACTCCCTACACTATGGAACAGAATCCCAGTCCATGTGAGGCAGAGCCCCTCACTGACTCTGTTCAAGAGAAATCTTGACGAGTGGATGGGAGATCGTAGGTTTACCCCAGGAATCATCTCTGTATCACTGCTGGACAGAGGCACAGCAAATTAATGGGTATAGTATTCTCATCCTAAGGGGTGGTGAAAGCCACACACACTCTGGCTAGGCTTATAAATGCCCTAGGGCAGATAGCCTAGTATGAACCTATGAACCTATGAACCTAAGGGCTACCATGCTGTCATATATTGTAGAATAGTTCAGTGCCCTGGCTGTGTTTAATTTACAACAGCTGCAATAGAGGCTTCCTGGTGTTTCTAGTGGTGGTACAAGCGTTAAATCACTTTTGTATCAAATACCGGCAAAGGTCTTATATCATATATATATATATATATATATATATATATATATATATATATATGGGTCCCCTTCACATGGTCGACAGTTCATTTGATCAACAGTTATTTGGTCGGCAATTCATATGGTCGACAGGCAGATTTGCCCCCCTCCCCAATGTTGTGTGACCCTGGAGTTGATATATATAGTTAGGGGGGGTGTGGGGGGCACATCCCCCCACATTGGGGGGTGTGGGGGGCAAAGCCCCCCACATAAAACTGCTTGTCGATCAAATGAATTGTCGACCAAATAAAAGTCGGTCAAATTAACTGTCGACCATGTGAAGTAGACCCATATATATATATATATATATATATATATATATATATATATATATATATATATATATATATATATATATATATATATATATATAGTATTTGTCCTAAAGAAATTTCTAAAGCTACCTTGGGTGGAAAAGATATCTGGTTTTCAGTTTTATTTTGAAGGAGACTACTTTATGGTCAAACCTAGCAAGTGATAAAGATAAGCAAGGGGTGGTACTAGAAGCTTCCATATTAGTAAGGACAAGATCCATGATTTTGTTCCCTCTACTGGGTACTTTGACCAATTGTTCCAGGGTATTTGTATTAACTTAGTTCAGGAAAATCTGTACTTATGCACTAGTGGTGGTGTGATATTCCCAGTCTGTAGCCGGATAGTTTAGATCACCTAGAAGAATGGTGTTGGAATTAATACTGAGTGATACTAGTTTCTGTAGATAGGCTTTGTGGCTTTCTTTTGTTAAAGAGGGAGTTCTGTAGTGAGCTAATATATGATATAAGACCTTTCTGATGATTATTTGGACATGACAAAGTTCTAGTGCATTATGCTGCTTTACAGCCTTGATGCAAGTCTGTTCTGGATGTAGATAAAGACACTTCCACCTTTTTTTCCCTTCTGCTCAGTAGCTGGTTTAAACATGTGGAAAGAATTATAGACCTGCACAGCCGGAGTGTTCTCCTCTATTTAAACCATATCTCAGCCACTACAGAGATGTCAGTGTGCTGCAGGGTGAGAAGGGCATGTAGGGAGCAGAGTTTGTTTTTCAGGCTGCTAGCATTGATCAGTGCCATCTTAATACTTTTCTTTGGTTGTTTTGATATGTTGTTAGGTTTATCTGGTTGGCATTGTCTAAAAAGACACTATGGGGAGGACAATAGCTTTGTAATAATTAAAACGTGAGAGGGAACAGATGCAAGTCATCTCCTGTGAAGCAGCATAGTCTGTTGATCATATCCTCCCAGGCTGACAGATATTGGACTCCCTTTGAGGGACTCCAAAAACTAAGCCTATTAGTATCCTTGGAGAAGGTAGAATGCTTCTCAGTGCTAGGCACATACCTGACATAAATTATGAGAGAGTCACAGCAGTACTTGTTGATCAAGGACTTGAGTGCATGCGTAATCTGATGGATCCTGACAAACTGTCGCTCTTTCCATGGTCAGCCTGGTAAGAGGCACATCTATATGTCTTACAATGGAGTCACCTATAACAAAAATCTTTGGTTGATTCAGTGCCTTCCTTACAGGCTCAGCATCTATGACTTTGGGACTCCTTGTACTATATGTGAGGTGCTAAGCTTAACTTGGTGAGTGTACTTTGTGTCTGTGTTGTATTTTGGAGGTCTTTGAGGTTTGGGCAAGTTGATATTTCGAACCTCAGCATATGATGGATTATATGTATTGTGATGGCCTTGGAGAGGTCTGAGATCTGGTACACTGCTGATGATTTTTGGTGTTTTGAGTTTACTGTGTGTGAGATTTTTTGCCTCCAAGGATATTATATATGTGCATCTTTCACACACACTGTGTTGTGCTGTTTGAGTAAAAGATAGTTGTCAGACAGCATGAGGCAATTGTTATACTGTCTCAAGACACCCATCTCAATCAGGCTAGCTACAGAAGTTTTGAGGAAGTGCTGGTATATGATACCAACATGAATGATTGATTCTGGGGGCAAGGGTAACAGTAACTCATGGAGTTTGGTTTTAGTGTAATGTTTGGTTGGACTTGCTACTTAATATTTACAATTCAGTACAAAACAACTAGCCTGGAAATCACTTTCTGCCGCTAGCAATAACCACTAAACTAACTATAGCAGGGGTGTCCAACCTTTTCAGTTGCAAGGGCCGCATTGAGTCAGCAGAAATGGTCTGGGGGCAAACGGCAAGTGAGGAAAGGTCTCTCACATAAACTGAAAAAAAAAAAGAGAGAGAGAAAAAGTCTCTAACCGACTAACTAAAGAGCAAAAGACCCCAGGTATATGCGGACTATAGGCAAATTTGAACAATAAATAAATTAATAAATGCATAATATTTGCCCTAAAATTCAATATCTCATTCTAATTATTAAAAAACAGTTAAATCTAACATCTTAGTTTAACATCAAAGTTCTGATCTGACCACCGCACCTGGACTTTCCTTTCCTGGATGACATGTAACCTAAACATGCATGCAGTAACAAAAAGGAATTAGAAAGAGCCCCAATGGGGTACTTATCTTCTAGATTAGAATTTTCAAGATCCAATGGCGAAGACAGCAGGCAGTGCTGACATTTAACTGGCAACAGAGAAGTTCTGAGGAAAGATACATGCAGATATCACTTTTTACGACCCATGGTCCCTAGGCCAATGTCAGATGTCCTACGTACCTAGCAGTGGCTACAAGCTCCTATAAACTGGCCAGCCGTTTGGGTAGCAAGCAGAGGATAATCCAAGAGTTTGGAATATTGCAACATGAGAACAGAAAGACATACAATATTACTTTTCAAATGTGCTTTTTCCTGCTTCCTTTCAACACACCCTAAATAGCCAAAGGGGCATTGTAACTACTGTGGAACAAATCAAATTAAGATGGGGTTTGGAGTAGGCCCCCAGAAGCCATGGGAGTCACAGACGCACCAAGGGGCATTTTCAGACATTTTCCAACCTTTTGATCCCATAATGGTCTGCACAAAACAAATAATCAAGAAAATAAATGCACTCTTACTATTTTTCTTTCAAGTAAGAAATACATTTTTGACTGAAAAAACATCAGTTACTAATAAAATGCTTGCAAGAATACATGCATCATATCTAGGAATACTGCCTGCTTCCCCCCCCCCCCTGACATGCACACACATACAAACAGTTGCCCACCTTATGTGCATCACTGTAGTGTTAGACTGGGATAAAGACACAAACTGCCACAGTCCTACATTTCAAGTGGTTCCTTATATATATATATATATATATATATATATATATATATATACATACATACATAGACACACACACACACACACACACACATATATATATATATATGAGAGAGAGATTGCTATATAGATACATATACACACAGCATGCTTCTTCACTCCCTACCCCCAAAAGACAGCCACATTTTGATGTTAGACTTGGGCAAAGCTGAAAGAAGAGACAACACAGTGACAGACAAAGATATTTCTGACAAATGTATAAAATTGCAAGTCTTCTTACAACTACCTCCAAAAATAATCACCTATTTAAGTGTCTGATATTTAATTACAAAGAAGAAAACACAAAAATGTAACTAAAATTTAAAAACCACAACACAAAGGAACAAGTTCCAGGTGAAGAATGAATGTAACGCGTACACAAAATAAATGAATAAGTGCTTTCACTCCTTTAATAGTCAAACAGAATTTCATCATATTCAATAGACCCAGTTGGGTTCCCAAATAAATACTATTAAAGAGATGAAAGCACTTATTTATTTTGTGTACATGTTACTTTTATTCTTCAATTGACACTTGCCTCCATGTTGTAATTGTAAGGAAAGTGATAATTCTAACAATCACACAAATGTACTGCAAATTGCTGCTCCTAAACAAAGTTTAGCGACTTTCAGTTCACACCTCTTGAGATTTGAGGGAAGGAGCTAAAAGAAATAATGACCACACTGTTAACAGAACCTACATAAGCCATACTGAAATTCTGCGCATACCTTAAAATGTTGACTGTAAGAAAAAAAAATTAGTAGTAACTGCTACATCTTCCAAGCCATGTACTGGATAAAAAAAGTAGCCCATCTTATGTCACACAAATACACACATTTACAGAGCCACATTAGTAGCTGTTTTAAACTGAGGAAACAATTGGTATAGTTGCTTTCATGCACAGACAGGTCCCCACCCAGCAGCTGTAGTCATTTCTGAGTCTAGGTCCAATATTAAGCATCCTTCAGTCAACTATAATTATATAACTTAGCTTACCTTTTACTGCTGTAGAATAGATGTTGTAGTAGTCAGTAAATAATAAATCCACTTTCTTCACCGCAATCTCACTCCTTCCTTCACCGCAAATGAAAAAAACGACCGAACGGTGTTTTCGCGCATGCGCATACCAGCGGAAAGACGCTGGTATGAAAAAAACGTGAAAAAAAGAAAGTTGGCACATGCGCAGAACAGCAGAAGTACGCGGACGTGTAAACACACGGAAAAAAAGTTAAATTTCAATTAAATTTAAATTTAAGGGTCGCGGGCCGCATGGAAGAGCTCTGAGGGCCGCATGCGGCCCGCGGGCCACAGGTTGGACACTCCTGAACTATAGTAAGAAAACAACTCACCAGTTTAATACTAAAATATAATTTCAAGCAGTATCAGTTCACTCAATATTGAACAATTTTATCCAAGGTCTTTTAGCCTGGTGAATAGTTTAAGGGGAAACACTTTGCAAAATGGTACTTATGCGCTTATTGTCAACAGCCAATAAAGGGGGAGGAGGGAATTGTGTTGTCAAATTATCATAAGGGGCAGGCAGCAACAGATGCACTGGATTTAACAGATACATCAGATTAAAGAATATAAGTACAACAAGGTTGGTGGGAAGGAAAAACAAGTAGACCCTTAGCTCTGAGCTGACTGGTCTGGAACTACCCCAATGCAAAGACAAGTCCTGAACTAGGCTGACATGTACAAGAATGAAACCTGGGCTTAATAACAACAGTTAGACTAAACAGCAAAAATGCCCTGGAATCACTAACATAGGCTTAAAGACCATGGCTGAAACAGATACATGCTGTTAGAATTAACTTAAAATCAGATAAATAAATGAAAATTCTTATCTATCTTTCTCTGTCTAGCAGAACTTTACAGTGCCATCTTGACGAATAATTGGGATGTACTCTGTCCAGATTTGTATCATTTCTAGAAACAGGACCTAGTCCTGTGAGTTAACCATTATGCGAAAAAATCTATTTTCTGTATATGCTGGAAAGACTTGAATGATATGCTTTGTCAAACAGTGCATAACTGATGAATTTGTACAGTACGGCTGAGGAAGGAGAGTGTATATAAGCTCCTTCATGGTTAACTAAGAGGTTAGCATAATGTTCATTACTAAGTCTACTTGTGTGTGGCACCCATCACAATTTCATTTATCACACAGAAAGATTGATCTTCAGCCAAAACATATTTAGAAACATTGAGTATGAATAACAGCATAATTAACTTTTTGGAGGTCCTATCCAAATTCAGATTACCAATTGTCATGTCTAATATCTGTTAACCCAGTGTTATGGCTCAGTTGTATCATAATGTATTGGCAGGTAAGACAGTTATTGATTCTGGTCACTGGTTCTTACCATCCAGTTTATTAAGCTGTATAGTGCAGATTCTTATAGTCATGGGCATTATACTCACATTACATCTCAATTTAGGCTAAGACGTCTGTGCTAGGACTACTTTGTGGTCAGGAAGCCACTGGTATGCAACGAGGTCTTTGTCAGCTATTGTGTTGTTATGTTTCTTTCTGTGTTTTGTAATTACAGGATGCTACTGAATGCTGTAACAGTGATTTGCAATTACATAGTAGATATTAATGTGGTGTGATAATTTGTTGTGTTAGTTATGGGTGGACTGCGTTTCTTGTTATGGTATGGGAATATGGCCAGCAGAAAGCTTAATGTAAAGTTTTTCAGTGAAGAGAATTATAAACTCCTCATCCAAATCACGAATGCACAAGAGTCACGAATAGCACCACAACAAGGTCAAGCATACCAGCAGTACTATAAAAATCTTCTTTAATGACAATTCTTTCACACACTAAATGTAGGCTTCATCAGAACACTGTTACAAAATTTGACATCCAGTTAAATACTGATTTTGGCACCAAAAAAACACCAATTAAGGCATTTTCTCTTAAAGTGAATAGACACAGTATATGCTTCATGTTATTCACATAAACTCTGAATAATATTGTGCACACCACTTGTCTAAGTAGAAAATAAAAATTCAACAATATAATAAATGCATCACTCCGGTGTATTGCATAATTCCAAAAAAATTATAAAACATCAAAATCTTAAATATGATATATATATGAATATATTATTTTATATATATATATATATATATATATATATATATATTCCATTGACTTGTCGGCTTCCAAGGCTCATTCGGAGCCTGGGAATAGCAGCAAGTTCAACATTTCTGACTTCATATTCGACCTTTCTTTATATGAATGGGAAGAAGAAGCCAAACGTATTGGCACTAAACCGAAGAGGGTCCAACCGACAAGGACATACTCAAATGTAACCAGTTATGTTACTAACAGTAATGTGAAGGACAAAGCTAAACAAAGGGGCTGGTATTATTGATAGTAGTAACAAAGGATATAATAATGCATACTTGGCAAAGTTTTTACTGTGAGTTTGGTAAAGCTGACGGTGGACAAAATGTCAATGTTTCTTCTAGTAATGTTGCACCAGAAGGAACATTAAAAGATTACATATATGCTCTGGGTAAAAAAATTGAACTTAATTAATGGTCTTAAATTAGATAATGCATATTTGAATAAATGTCTGATGTTAAACATTGTACCAATGGGTTTATGCTTTTTCAAATATCCTATGGGGATTACTATCACTGAGAAAGTGCAACAGGAATTTAACCAATTATTTAATCAGTTTGGATTCAATTATATGAAGCTGCTGATTAGAGTGAATGTTGAAAAGTTATGTACTTTAATAAGTGAAGTTGAGAAACTTAACCATTTAATTAATATAGATTTATTATTTGCTCAATGGGAAAAGCTATATGTTAAACAGTTTAACATAGCAGATAAGAAAGCTCTGAAAATTCATGAAAGGAAAAGTAAAAAAAAACTAAGAGATGTGGAACAATATAAAATAATATGGTTTATCCATGGAACATGACTAAATTTGATAATAAGAAAAGTGGAGATTTTGATACGAGGGCAAAAGACGATAAGTATACATATGGTGATAAAATACAGGTACATACTGGAGGTGATAGATTCAATTTTCAGAGAGGCTGGAAACAGGGGCAGCAGTTGAAGTGGAAAAAGGAGGGGAATTGGAGAAAGAACAGATTTTACTCAACATATGCCCAAAACCAGAGTCGATACTGGGAGAGAAGGGATGTGGAACAGTGGTAAATAGCCTACATAGTGACCCCAATAGCTGTGGTGATATCATAGTGGATGGAGTAGTGCATTGTTATATGAACTTTAAGATTTACAACTACACAGGCCTAGTTTTGGAGACTGTACATTTTGACTCGTTATCAAAAGGAATGAAATATATTCCCACTACGTTTCCATTTGGTGGATTGTTTGACTGACATAAAGTTATTTATAAGGAAAATTAACCTGGCTATTATGTTCCAAGACAAGGCTGATACATCACATGTAGAAAGAAAAAATATACTCAGGAAAAAAAGTGTGTATGTACCCCCATGTATTCCAGTGTATTGGTATATGAGAAATTAGTTACTAGAGAGATCTATGAATTACAAAATAAATCTAGGGTTAGAAAAACCAGGAGTAATTTGAATGATGATGAGTTAAATTTATTAAAAAATCTTAAGCAGGAGTCAAACATTCGAATAATGAAGCTGGACAAGGGAGGGGGAGTTGCTATTTATGATACTACTGAGTATACTAAGAAAATGTACGAAATTCTTCAGCAGTTGGGAAATTATGAGACTGTGTCTGTGAATGAAATACATATTGCTTATAATCGTATAGATATGTTTATAGAAGAATTTTTGATTGACAATAGAATTACAGTTGACACATATAACTTTTTGAAGGTTGAATATCCTATATTAGCAACTATTGTAGGTATTCCAAAGGTTCATAAAAATATAAATTACCTTCCTTTTCATCCCATTATTTCAGGAAGCCAGCCTAAAACATTTCCACTAGGTGTAGCAATTGATACATGGTTAAAACATCTTTATGTCAGGATTCCTCATATGGTAAAGGACTCTTGGGAATTCTTAGGAAGTTTTAACACAAATTTATGGAGAGAAGGATTAATTTATATCACTATTGATGTAGTTGATCTCTTTTCTTGCATTCCTAAGAAAGAGGGGATGGAAGCTTTTTGCAATAGTATTACGAAATATGCTAATCTGGATTGGGACAAGGTGAGTTTTATACTGGAGTGTATGTCTATTGTGCTGGATTACAACTATATCCAGTTTGAGGGTGAACATTTTCGACAGACCAGAGGGTTGCTATGGGGGCTTCTTGTGCCCCCATGTTCGCCAATCTGGTTATGTTGGATTGGGAGGACTCCATCATTTTCAAGAATGGATATTACAAGCACATTAGACATTACTCCAAGCTTTTGGATGATATTTTTATCCTATGGGACGGTAACCTTGAGAGTTTAAATAACTTTTTTGAATATCTGAATCAAAGTAGTAGTTATTTGAAGTTTACATACACATATAATTGTGAGGGGATAGCATATTTGGATACATTTATTTCCAGTGGAGAGAGTGGATTTAAATCTAAAATTTATCGAAAAAGCACTTTCTCCAATAGCTACTTGGAATATACAAGTAACCATCCTAGAAAAATGATGTACAACATTTTTAAGGGACAATGTATCAGAGCAGCTCGTATGACATCCGCATACATAAAAATGATAGAAGAACTAGAATTCATCTTACAGTTATTTAGAGAAAGGGGATATCCCACTAAGATGATGAAGGATGTTAAGAAATATGTCATTGGTGAATGGGGTAAGAGATATCCCCCACTTTTGGGAGCAAATAATACGGAGAGTGACAGCAGATGTCCAGAAATTACAAATAAAGGATATCAACATGCTTGCATACTTGAATACGGTCCATATGTTAACAAGGTTAAAACTATAATGACAAAGAACTGGAATGTAATGATGGCTGATAAGGAGATCAGAGATATATTGGGGAAAAGCCGAAGTTTGTGTATAAAACGGGCTATAATATAAAGACTTACTTAGAGTATGGTAGAATGAGTAGTGGATGGCGTGCTAATATTAGACACACAACGAAATGTGGTTGTTGTAACCAATGTCATGCCATCTTGGAAGATGAAGGAGTGACACTGGACAATGTGAATAAAACAAAGATTATGTTTAGGCAGGGAAACTGCAATTCTAAGCTAGTGATTTATATGGCTAAATGTATGGTATGTACAGGATATTACATAGGAAAGACTGATAGGAGTCTAAAAAAGAGAATCTACGATCATTTGTACAGTATTAGAAGAAGAGATAACGACAATGCACTTTACCGGCACATTGAGGAAAAGAGTAACCATCATTTATTTGTTTGCCATTTTGGAGAATATTAAGACTGACCCTAGGGGAGGGAATTTTAAGGCTATATTAGGATATAAGGAGGTTTGGTGGCAACATTTTATGGAAACATCCACTTAGCCAGGGCTTAATGATCACATTACAATTAAACCAGTTTTGATTCAAAAATGTAAATGAGTGATGTTAGTTTATATGACATGTTTAGGAAGATGCAGTATATAAGGTGAATGAAATAATAAGTATTGCATAAACATGTTCATATTTATGTAGTTAAACATTAGCAGTTATTGGTATATATCTTTTTTAATATTTAATATTGATGTATTTTTGTACACACATGAGCTTTTAGGTGTTTTATCAGGTTATTTATGAATGAACTTTATATTATACTTATATATTTATACTATTTAGAAAAAGGAATGAATTCTACACTGGCTTTACATTGTATATATTTGATGTTGATCTAGTTTTGTGAACATATATAAGTAAGTACATTATTCAATATTATTATTTTATTTTGTTATTCATATAATATATAATATTTAATAGTTTGATGTTTTATAATTTTTTGGAATTATGCAATACATCGGAGGGATGCATTTATTATATAGTTGAATTTTTATTTTCTACTTAGACAAGTGGTGTGCACAATATTATTCAGAGCTTATGTGAATAACATGAAGCATATACTGTGTCTATTCACTTTAAGAGAAAATGCCTTAATTGGTGTTTTTTTGGTGCCAAAAACAGTATTTAAATGGATGTCAAATTTTGTAACAGTGTTCTGATGAAGCCTACGTTTAGTGGGTGAAAGCACTTAACCTCAATTGTCATTAAAGAAGATTTTTATAGTACTGCTGGTGTGCTTGACCTTGTTGTGGTGCTATTCATGACTCTTGTGCATTCGTGTTTTGGATGAGGAGTTTATAATCAAAAGAACGCTCATCCATTTTAATGAAGAGAATTATGTCGATTTTTGTCTCAGCAGTTGCTAATGGTGGATCTCAAGGACAAAGGAGTATGATGCTCACAGCTGGGCATATGTAGTTAGGGATGTCAAAATCCTTTTTTTTGCTAGTCCGACTGATATCATAATTCCATGAGGTGATGGTTGGTGTGAAGGACTTTGTAAACTGAAAGTCAAGGTAGGCAATATATCACCAGGTAAAATGCAGTATAATGAGATTTTTGAAGGAGGTAGACTTCCTGCAGATGAGCAGCTATTGTTCAGCTTAATGCTGAATGAATCAGTTAAAGGATCTGATTGTGGTTTGACATTAGTGTATATATTCTACAGATCTGTGCATGACTACATAAGGAGTAATTGCCAATGTGATTGTTCAAAACATAAAACACTGAACAAATTCATTGTCAACTGCCATTACTGCCAACTAAATAATCTAAACAAAACATTGATCCCAAATGTAAACCAACAGATCACATTTGCAATTACCAAAACTGAAAAGAAAAAAAAATAAATTTTTATGTGTGAGACTTTGCCCCCACATCACTGGAAATTAAATATACATGGTCACAGAACATCTTAGAAAGGAGGAAAAAAAGTTTGAATTAATTAACAGTTGATTTGCTGAAGTTCAATTGTTACACAACTCGTCTGATGTTACCATACTGATGAGATTAAATGCATGCAGCAACGAAATGCCATACCTTACCTGTGATGCAGTGGTGAATCATACAACACCTATATGTGTATATATATATATATATATATATATATGTGTATATATATATATATATATATATATATGTATATATATATACATGTATATATATATATATATATATATATATATATATATATATATATGTATATGTATATATATATATATATAGATATATACATATATATATGTGTGTATAGATATATACATATATATATATATATATATATATATATATATATATGTATATATATATATATATATATATTCATACATACATGCACAGAGAGAGACAGAGACAAAGAGAGAGGGTAAATATATGCTTTTTGTCTGCTCACTACACAGGTAAAACATCTATATCAATGGCCCAAAATATAGTACAGGATAACCGCCAAGCAGCAATGATGCCAAAATCTGACCCACCTGCTGTTACATGTTCCATTACAAGTACAGCATGTTGGAATACTTGTTTTGGCAAATGTGCTGACATATGCTAGGACTTCATTTGTGTATTTTCTTCTGACAGTAGTCTTCTGTACTTTCATTTATAGTGTTAGTAGATTACTAACTGCAAGACAGGTGCTGAGCTGGCACATCAGACCACATAATCTGTCTTTCCTGGGGTGGATGTCAGCAGATCTCAGTAGAAAAATGTGGGATTATGTGTCAGCAAGATACTGCACTGATAATAGATTGTACTTTGCAAAAGCTTTGTCACTGACTTTGATGATTCACATGTAGGATGCAGTGTGAGCAAGGATATGTATGTAGAATAGTATTCCCTGCATGGGTGGTTTGTTGCCACACACACACACACACACACACACACACACACACACACACACACACACACACACACGCGTGCGCACGCGCGTGCACGTCCACACACACACTCTTGCACACAAACAAAGGGAGATAACCTGATTTTCATCCACATTTAACAACAAACATTAACCTTCCTCTACTTTTGTATGGTATTGTTTGATTAGAAAGGAAAATGTGTACTCAGTGGTGCGTTCCCTGACCTATCACAATTGAAAGACTACAAATTATAGGTCTTAAATGTCTGAAAACTAAAGCATGATTCAAACATAAAGCAGAAATTTTTGAAATTTGATGTTACATCATGAAAGTGTTTCTTTGTAAGGGGGTTTGTCCTTATGATCATTGTACCATCCAAAGTGCGGACTGTTTCCCAACCCCCTGTTACTTGTATATACTAATTCTGAGGTCAATATTCCTCTGGTAAGGGAAATATTCTGAGGTACTACAGTGCATTTGCTCATGTAGGTCTGTTCTTCTGAGGATTCTTATCATCGTCCGTAGGAGATAAACCTTTCCCTTATGAGGTAGTGCCATAGTCACATCCTTCCTGTGATGGCACAGTGGATAAGCCACAATGGCTGCTACAGCTGCTGTGTCAGTGCATGGACAGGTACTGTGAGAGAGTATTCTAACAGATGAATGGACATGATGTCTTCTTGCACATCAGCTAGAAAGCAAACCCAAAAGTGCAGAATGCCTATCAGCAACATGATGCACATGTATACAGGAGAAAACATATGCATGCTGCACTGATGCGCAAACCGCAGTGTCTTATCAGCATAAGAAGTATGTGGCTGTGTCATGAGATGCATATGTGGAACTGCCACATCAGCACACTCTGTCATGCCATCTCCTGCACTGCCCACAGACAGCACACTGTGTGGTTTTCATGACTGTATTACTTGGATAAGTGGTCAGCCAAAACCACCTGGGGCACAATCTGTTATGTACACTCATTATCAGCAAATGTAGACAAACTTTGTGCAGCTCTGTGGCTGCTTTTTCTTTAGTAGTTACACTAGCCGGTGGCAGATGAAGTAGACTTACATATGTCATGGATGTGACACAATCACAGATCTTATACAAGGGACATTCATTTATTTGTTGACAAGGTGGATGGACAGGTTCAGAAACCCATTCATCTACAACCTGGGGCAATGACAAATAACTAATAATTTTATTTAACTTGGGTACATAATTACAACATGCACAAATGCATAAAATACAGAGGGAATAATGCTTATGAAATTATAGCAAAGCGTTTCTGTACTTCTTGCTCAGAATATATTTTCAAAGTATAGTAACTTCAGTTATATTCCTGTTATGTTATCAGACAATAACAGTGTTCAAGTCACAAGTATCATTCAAAAGAAGGACAAAGAATTTACAGAAATAAAGCTTTATACATGGTGCTGCTTAACATGACTACTCTATATCTGAAATAGCAATGCACCAATAATAGTTTTTAAAGTGGTGCCAGAGGTTTTGCCTGAATAACTGATAGTTTAAGCTATCTGCTACAGGTGCCTGTGTGCTAGTAGCTTGTGACACGCTTGGTTGCTGCCACATGCTTGAAAACCTCAAGTGCTTGAACTCCCACTAGCTTGATCTTCCATTTCTGTGTAGCTCTCACAACACACAAACCTATAAAACTGCATGTCCTTACAAGAACCCTCACACTAACGCTAAAACTTTTACCCATTTCATAACCTGACTCTACACTCCCTTACCCTCAAACTCCACTTTCCCTCCATAACCCTATGTTCTCAGTCATTCCCTAACTATAAAACTCCAATCCACCCTCTTTAAACCTATATTCTCTGATTGCTTCATATTTCTAAAACTCCTTTCCTACTTCCTAATCCTAAAATCTGCCTCTAACTCCCTAACCCTAAAATCTCCCTCCTTTTTCCTACACAAAAATCCTCCTTTCCACTCTCTTCCCACTGCTGCTGCACTTACTATGTTTAGGTAAGGTGTGGCAGCTACTTGTCTGAATTCATAATCAGGTTTATGCCCAAGAGGCAGCCTGCACTAAATATAAGATACTTGAGCCCAGGCTTTGGCACAGTGGTTTTTGGGTTCATATTACGTTATCGAAAGATAACATAATGAAATGATCAAAATGTCAAAATGGCAGCATTTCAAAGCTTGTATTGTGGGGGGCTGTGCCCTCCACAACCCCCACTAAATATATATTCCAACTCCGAGATCAGACTACAGTGAGGAAAGGGCAAATATTCCAATCCTCACTGTACTGCGATCCCCCAATACGAGCTTCGAAATGCTGCCATTTCGAAGTTTTGATCGTTCAATTACGTTATCTTTCGATAATGTAATAGGAACTAGTGGTTTTAATCTCTCTGGGAGTCAAATGCTTGTAGTAGCGACAGTTTAGGTCACATCATAATGGCTGCAGTAATGTATCTCAGGAAGAGAGAAAGTGATTTTTGCAAACAAATTTACTCAATGGTTAGGTTTGAGTGAGGTCTCATTAGGTTGACTGCTCCAGGCTCTGATAATGTTAGGCTGTAAATCCAAATGGAGAACTTTCATGAAAACAAAAATAATCCGATATAAACTAAAAACAGTTCATGGTGCTTGAGCAGCAAATAGCAAACAAATTGTTTCAACAGTACATATGAAACAGAACTTGTCTTCCTAATAAACTCACTGTAATCCAAGACTGAGTCTTAAATCAAGTCCAAAGTAATAGCCACAAAAAGACACCAGCTGTTGTTACATTCCCATGCAAATGGAATTTTTATAAATCCACCAACGACGAAAGGAAATCCAACAATGAATGATCAAAAGTCCATTAAAACAGAACTTTATTATTTACACCACCAAAGAATAAAATAAAGTAAAATACGAGAGGAAGTTTAACACTTTCATCCTGACAAAACATTTGGACTGCTTCAGAACTTCCTATCTTTTAGCTCAGATTCCTTTTTATACCCTATGGTTAATAAGACTTGATTAGATAACCATTTTCATGGTCTGTTGTTTCTTAAAGGTATATTAAACAAAGTGCATAAACTGCATAATATATATATATATATATATATTCATACATATTGCTATATTTTTATTTTGTAAGTGACCAAATAATAATTTGCAAAGCACTTCTTCATCACTGTGTAATAAATACTCATAAAAGCACTTTAAAACAATGTATTACAACAAAACTTATAAATAAGTAAAACTCCTGGTGCTACCAGGTGGTTTTCCATCCAAAAACTAACCAGGCTCTGTCTTGCTTAGCTTCCAAAGTAAGCCCATTCAGAATGGTGTGGTTACAAATACACTGTTTGAAAATGGATTCTTAAATTAAATAGTCATGTTAAAAATCCAAACTTTCAAAACAATAATCTTATGCATCTAAAAAAAAAAACTATTATTTTTTTATAAAAGTTTCATAATTTTTGAAAAAAATTTAAATAAACACTTCATGAATAAATTTAGTGTTTGAACCATATTCAATAAGGCACTTAATATAACACTCATAAATCCAATGCTTTTATTTTCAACATAGGCATAGTAGAAGTGTATTCATTTAATCGTGGAAAAATGGTGGCATTACATCTTAACTGCCACTTCAGTTCTTTCCTTTCCAGATCCAATTACCACACACCCTTCCAATTTTGCTTCCTCTGTACTTGTCATAATTTAATGTGTGCCTGTAAAATGTATTGTTTTGACTTTTGGTTTTAACTGTATTTAAGTGCTCGTAAATTCTCTTTTTAAAGGCTCTGTCTTCCCAATTTAGTGACAATCACATTGGGTATATATTCCAATGCAGGCTACGGCTGATGTGTTACAATTTCCATACCTAAATCTCAAAATAATATCCAGTCAAGTTAACTAATACTGATTTTGTTCCAAAGTATAAGAGTAAATATTACACATCCCACACTTTCTGGTGCCTTTGTTAAGACAATCAAAACCACATTTCTCTGGGTGCTCAAACCAAAATTTCAAATTGCGGCCTGTTTTGTTCACAAGTAATGGCTTGTCTTCTACTATACTATATATCTCATCATAAATTCTGAACATAGCCAAATTTCTAGTAATAATGTTCATGTCTTTTAAATAATGCCCACAAGTGATGATCATGGCATTTAAATATGCATCCTTTTTTCGACTGAAATTTCCTTACAACGTTTTTGAATGGTTCTTGCATTCCTGACAGGGGTTTGTATTTAGTACCCCATCCCTCCTTAAGTTCCGCAGTCAGTTTAATGAATCTGTAGGGTATCTCCTTTCTGTGAACATTTCCAACAATGTAACAACCTCTGCCTCAAAAAAGTCAATATCTGAGCACATTCTAGCAGCTCTCACTAACTATTCTTTAAAAATATTCTTCTTAGTATGTTTCAGACAGCAGCTGTAAAAATCTAAATAACTGTTTGAAAATGTCTCCTTCCTGTGAATTTTAGATTCAGATTTTTGAGTCGCAATGTTCTTAGAAAATTTCATATCCATATAACTTATATTTGAGTCAGAATGTCTGTAAGTGAAACTATGTAAGGAGGGTAATTCGTTAATACACTTTACAAATTCCCTCACTGCATTTGTTTTTTTTTCCAATAAAATAAATATATCATCCAAAAACTGTAGGTACAAGTTCCAGTGATTCCTGAACTAAGTTGTCATAATGTATTTCTTTTCCCATGCATGTTGTTTGTCTTTTCGGCTTTTCCGGATTAGGGGTCGCCACAGCGGAACTCCGGTCCGCTAATGATTGGCAGTAGATTTTTATGGTGCCGAGTTGCCAGCCTGACGCCCAACCTTCAGCGAAGGCATGCCCATTCAAGCATGTCTTTCGGAGGCCACTTGACCGTGGGGAGGACATGCAGACTCCACACAGAAGGCACTCCAGCCGAGAATCGAACAGGAGAACCTCTTGCTGTGAGGCAACAATGCTACTGCTGTACCACTGCGGCTTTGACCATTTCTTTTCCCATGCATACATAATGATATTTGGATATGTCCAGGCACAACTAGCTCCCATTGCCAGTCCAGATATCTGCCATATTCGCCCTCAAACTAGAAATAATTACACTTTAAAATTATTTCCATCAAGTCAGAAATAAAATCTATCATAATAGAATCTAATGTACTTTGATCATAAACTGTCTCTCGGAATATTTTAATTCCTTCTTCATGGGGCATAGAGGAAAACAAATCCACCACATCTACAGTAGTGAAACTACTAAGATCATTATAAAATTCTTGTCTCACTTTGCTTAAAAATTGCGATGAATCCTTCAGTATATATTCCACGTTGCTTACACATTCTTTAAGAATCATATCAACAAAAACTCCTAATGAATATGTTATTGAATTATGTGCTGAGACTATTAAACCTGTATGATGGTTTCTCTATACTTTTATCTATTTTGCGGATTTCAAAAACTGTGGGTATTACTGTATTTTCATTCTGCAAAAAATATATATATTTTCTCATTAATAGTCCTTTGTAATAATGAGTCCTGTAAAAATATATACATTTTCTTTTTTGCTAAATTAACTTCATTAATGGAAACCCTTTCATACTTCTATGTGTTAATCAAAATTGCATTCATACTGCGCATATAATCCATTTTGTCCATTAAAACAGTACCACCACCTTTATCAGGTTTCATGAGTCTTAGTTTCTGTTGTTCTAAGTAGCTTCATTAACTCATTTTCCTCTCTAGTTATATTTTGGTATTTCTTTTTTGATTTTTAACACCTGATGTATGTCATTATTACATACCTTTTCAAAAGTTGCCACCACGGGGAGGAGAGGGAGGTTAAATACACTTTTTATTTTTAATATATCTACATTATTCTCAGTTTGTATTTCATTTCTATTACCGATGTTCATCGTGTTTCACTGTTGCAGTCATAACTGTAGGGTGCTCCTGCCGGCAGGCAGCCCGAGGTCGGCCAGAATCCCAAAGTCTGGGTCCGGCGTCGGCTGTACAAGCCAGTACCCTGATGTCAGTACGCTCTGGTACATAGCCCTCAGCCGACGCCATCTTCTCCAGTCTTTCTTGCCGTGCGGTGGAAAGCAGCTCGCAAGTTGTTGGTTGGCGATTTTCGAACAGCGTTTTTGGTTGTTGTCGGTTCGAAGTTCTTACTTCTCTTCTCAAAGCTAAGTACCCCGTTGGGGAATCTTTTTCTTGTTCCTCCGATGTCAGAAAAAGTTAATAATTGTATTACGTGTGGAAAACAAATACCTCATAAAGATTTCCACTCTTACTGTCTACCTTGCTTAGGCCCTGACCACGACGTTTCTGGTTGTCGGTTCTGTGCCAGGTTTAATTCTCGTACTATCAAACGCAGGTACGACTGGGCTCTGAATTACTTTGGCAGACGCTTCAATTATAGAATGTCGTCGGACACTACCGGAATTCAAAAGAAGCGCAAAGACAAGGACAGGCCTCCGAGGTCCAAACAGGACTCGTTGCAGCTGGAGCCGGCGTCCGGTTCGGCTGTCATCAGTGAGGCGCTTTTGCAGCCCCTGTCGTCCGCCACTTCTGAACCGATGGCCAATACGGACTCCCATGGGGAGCCATCAAGGCCTTCTATTTTATCTGCTGCAGGACCTTCGGACGTCGCTCCCTCGGATGGGTCCGGAACCACTGTGCAGGTACCGGCTTCTGAGGGGTATTCAGGCCTACTCACATCACTATTTCAAAGGCAAAGGCAAAGACAAAGACTCCTGTTAAGTCTAAAGCTCCTGCTCAAGCTTCTTCTGAATCTACTCCCAGGACACAGAAGCAATTGTTAAGGATGGCTGAAGATTTGCTTACAATGATTAGGGGTTCTCACCCCCCCCCTGAGAAAAGGCCTCGACAGGATGTTCCTATGGATTCCTCTGACCAGGCTTCTATATCTTCTGTCTCTTCCTCTGATCAGGAATATTCTTTTCCTCCTTATGAGGATTCGGATGCTGAGGACTCCTTGCCCTCTGCCTCTCCGCCTGAAGATTTTTCTTTGGGGAAACCTTACATGAGATGAGGGAACATTTTCATTGGGAAGGTCAGGATTATTCTGCTTCCAAGAAGAGGCTTAGAGAATTTCTTCTTCTTCCTCAACATAGGCCTTTGGCTATCCCTCCTGTTCTTGACATTGTGGATGATGCTTTTCACGAGGCTAATTTGAATCCTGATTCCATGCCTCCTGCTCCCTCTAAGCCTGATAGGTTTTATAGGGTTCCTGAGTCTCATTTGTTCTTATTTAAGAATCCTTCTGCAGATCCTGAAACTATATCTCAGGGTTCTAAGGCTGCTAAAGTTGCTACTTCTAAGAATCCTATTCCCTCTGAGAAGGATTCTCGTGCTTTAGACAGGTGGGGCAAAAGGTATATACTTCTGCTACCCTTTCTGTTAGGGCTTTAAATTGCCAGTTTCATATGTTTAAGTATCAGCAATTTCTTTTGTCTGTTTTAAAGCAAAAGCTTGCTTCCCTTCCTGCATGTGCAGAAGATAAGGAACTACAGGATGTATTGCATGCAACTGAACAACTGAACAAACATAGCTTGCATTGTGGTTTTGATGCTTTGGATGCTTCTTGCAGGGCCGCAGCCTCTGGTACTGTTATCAGGAGACATGCTTGGCTTCGTGAGCAAAGTTTACCTGAACAGGTTAAGGCTAAATTATTAGATGCCCCTGTTCAGCATGATGTTCTTTTTGGATCTAAGGCTGAGGAGGTCATTAAAAAGATGGAAGAAAAGGCAAAATCTATGCAAACTGTGAAAGATTTCTTGCAAGTTCAGCCACCTAGATTTTCCAGGAATTGGCCCTCCAAGAATTGGTCCTTTCCCACGTCTGACAGGCCTCAAAGGGGAAGATATAGACGCTCCAGAGGTCGTGGCCAAGCTCAGGCCTCCTACAGATCGAGGCAATGGACTGCTTCTTCACCTAGAAGGGGAGAAGACAGATCCCAATCTCAAAGAAAGCAAACTCAATGACTCTCTCGGCTGGGCTACAGGACCTCTTTACCTGGATGCCCCTCTCGGAGGAAAACTTTCTCTTTTTTACAGAAATTGGACTCATATTACCCAGGACAAGTGGGTATTGGACGTGATTTTAAAAGGCTACAAATTCCACTTTCATACCTTGCCAAGGGCTTTCGGTTGGCCAGATCTGCCAAAACATCAATGGTCAGAGGCCTTAAATCAAGTGGATGCTCTTCTGGCCATGAGAGCCATAGAGCCTGTTCCACTCTCAGAGATGGGAAAAGGTTTTGATTCGAGACTGTTTCTGGTTCCAAGAAAACAAAGCTCATGGAGACCTATTCTGGACCTTTCTGTGTTAAACACCTTTTGGAAATTCCAAAATTCAAGATGCTTACTCTGCAGCAGCTGATTCCAATGCTCTCTCAGGACGCCTGGATGGTGACATTGGACCTAAAGGAAGTTTATTTACACATTCCCATCAGGCAGGAACGCAGGAAATTCCTCAGGTTCAAGGCAGGATCGAGACACTTTCAATTCTCTGTACTGCCCTTTGGTTTATCTACTGCGCCCACAGTCTTTACCAAGTGCCTGGCACCAGTAGTGGCTTATTGCAGACTCCAGGGGATTCAGATTTACCCCTATTTGGATGACTGCCTTATTCAGGCAGACAGCAAGGATCTTTTAATTCAACATCTGGATTTTGTTCAACGTCTTCTCCTTCTACTGGGATTTTCAGTGAACACAAAAAAGTCACATTTGATCCCTTCTCAACAAATGGTATTTCTGGGAGCCCTCTTAAATACAACCTTACAAAGGGCCTTCCTCACTACAGAAAAACAAATACAGCTGGCTTCAATTTTCAAGACTTTAGCAACTCTACCTCAGCTCACTGCAAGGAAATTCCTGCAGGCACTGGGCTACATGGCTTCCTGCATTTTGTTGATTCCAAATGCAAGGCTCCATATGAGAAAGCTTCAATGGTATCTGAAAAGTGTATGGTCGCAGCATTACCACGATCTGGACACTCTGATTCCTCTGATCCCCTGCCTCCAGAAGGAGTTCCTTTGGTGGTCCAGGGTGTGTGCTTTAAACAAAGGAAAGCCTTTCCATCTTCCTCAACCTTCTCAAATCATAACCACGGACGCATCGGATTATGCTTGGGGAGCACATTTTCTAGGCAATTGCCAGCTGGGAACCTGGACAAAGGATCATCTTCACTGGCACATCAATCTGAAGGAAATGTTGGCAGTTCAAAATGCTCTTCTAGCCTTCAAGAACCTTTTGCATCCAGGGCCTCTTTTGATTTACACAGACAACACCACAGTCATGTGGTACATAAACAAGCAGGGGGGTTCTCATTCGTACCCCCTTTGCAGACTAGCTATGGCTTTATGGGACACAGCTCTAAATCTGAATCTACATCTCCAGGCCCAATTCATACCAGGAGAACAGAATCTCTTAGCAGACAGCCTGAGCAGGAACATTTTGGATCCTCACGAATGGATGCTAGACACCAACTTATTCAACAGGATTACTGCAGTTTGGGGATGCCCCCAGATAGATCTGTTTGCATCCCATCTCAATCATCAGCTGCCTCACTTTTGCACCAGGTCATTCCACAAAGCAGCTTGGAAAGTGGATGCCCTGTCCTTCAGCTGGAGAAACCTTTCGGGATATGCCTTCCCTCCTCTTCCTCTACTTCCTTGGGTATTACTAAAGATAAAACAGGACAAGCCCAAGTTCCTCATCTTGATTGCTCCAAATTGGCCTCGACAGTTTTGGTATCCAACTTTAAAGCACCTGTTCTTGGAGCCTCCTTGGATTCTCCCTCTGAACCCTTCTCTTCTGTCCCAGCATCAGGGTCAGTTGCTACATTCCAATCTCAAGACCCTTTGCCTGGCAGCTTGGCTCTTCAAAGGAATTTGATTTATTCTAGTCTTCCCAAACAAGTTTTGGATGTTATTTTGGAAGCTAGACGCCCTAGTACTTGGAAATCCTATGCCTCTAAATGGAAGAGATTTTGCATTTGGATGCAGGACCGAGGCTTGGACCCTCTGGTACCTGATCTCTCTTCTATTTTGCTTTACCTTTCAGATCTTTTGTCTAATGGACTTTCCTTTTCTTCCATTAAGATTCATGCTTCTGCTATTTCTGCTCATTTCAATACTGATCCCCCTGTTTTTTCTCATCCTTTGGTGAGACAATTCTTGAGAGGGGCTAAGAATTTAAGGCCTCCCAGGACCCCTCCTATTCCTGCTTGGGATCTTAATTATGTTTTGGAAAAACTTACTTTGCCTCCTTTTGAGCCTGCTGCATCTTCAGATATTAAGTTTTTATCTTGGAAGACAGTTCTTTTGTTAGCTTTGACTTCTGCCAGAAGGGTCTCAGAGTTGCAGGCTCTCATGGCTGTGGAACCATACCTTATTTTCCACCAGGACAGAGTATCCTTGAGAACTAATCCTACTTTCATGCCTAAGGTGATTTCGAAAGTGGCTTTAAATCAAACAATTCACCTTCCTACCTTCTTTCCTAATCCTCAGAATAAAGGGGAAAGGATTTTGCATTCCTTGGACGTGCACAGACAGTTACGATTTTATTTGGACAAGACTAAAAAGTTCAGAAAATCTGACCAATTGTTTGTTTCTTTTGCCTCCAGTTCTCTTGGAAAGGCTATTTCCAAACAAACTATTTCCAAATGGATTTCTTATGGAATAAGATTTTGTTACACTCATCATGGAAAACAGTTTCCAGGTACAGTGAGAAGTCATTCTACTAGAGCAGCTGCTACTTCTACAGCTTTTCTCAGGGGAGTTCCTACCAAGGATATCTTGGAAGCTGCCACTTGGAGTTCTGTGCATACTTTTTCCAAGCACTACAATCTCCCTTTGTATTCTAAGACCAGGGCAGGCTTTGCCTCTGCTGTTTTGCAGGGTCTTCTTGCTGCTCCTTCTTCTGTCTAGACCTCCTCCCTTTTTTCACTGCTTTGGGATTCCACCCTACAGTTATGACTGCAACAGTGAAACACGATGAACATAGTACAGTTGTGTACACCTACCATAAATGTAGATGTTCGAGTGTCTTCACTGTTGCAGTCGGTGTTTCCCTCCCTCCTATCCCCTCTTTTTCTCTCTTTTGTGGTGTATTTGTGTTTCCTTGTTGGATTCATTTATGATTTTTGGGAAATTCTGACATCTAGGGCAAGAAAGGCTGGAGAAGATGGTGTCGGCTGAGGGCTATGTACCAGAGCGTACTGACGTCAGGGTACTGGCTTGTACAGCCGACGCCGGACCCAGACTTTGGGATTCTGGCCGACCTCGGGCTGCCTGCCGGCAGGAGCACCCTACAGTTATGACTGCAACAGTGAAGACACTCGAACATCTACATTTATGGTAGGTGTACACAACTGTACTTTTTCTTTAAACAAAAGCTTTAGATTTAATTTTCTTGTAAAAACTTTTAATTCTGTTACGACATCAGCTGGGTCAGTTCTCTTCCCAGGGACAAATTTCAAGCCTTTTTTAAAATAAGTTAAAACAATTCTCTGTTATGTTTAGACTGCTGTAATTAAATATTTTATATCCCTCATTTGTATACACTAACTCATTCTCTGATGTCAATTTTATATCTCCCACTGTTCATATTTTCCATTGTTGTACCTTCTCTTCCCCCACCCTCTGGCTTTCCCATGAAACCATTCATGATTTGGGGTGGGGGGGGGGGTGGGAGTTCTCTAAAAAACAGTTTGTCATTTTTTGTTTTATAGTCTTTCAGAACTTCTAAGGGGAGGATATGTTGTTCATATACATCTGATCCCTGGTTATTAATTTCCTTAGAATCACTAAATTCCACAATTTCATCTGTATCATACATAACTAAATTACTTCTGGTGTTCTTCTTGTTAAAATGTGTACTTTCCCCTCTATTCCTTTGCCTTAATTCATTAGGGTTGTTAGAACTACCATTCTGTTCATGTGTTTCTTTACTTACATGACCTCTCTTTAGTAAAGGTAATGGATATGCTGTTTTGTTCTGGTAGTCAAACCTTCCCCTTAATAATTTTTTTCTGCTTCCTTTCTAAGTTAATTTTAACCTGATATTCAACCTTATTAAACACTTTTTCATACATATTTACATTAAATTCAAATAATAAATCACTTGTTATTTTAGAATTCAAAACTTTAACTTCTTCCAGTAATTCAGTAATTCTCAAACTATTAAACTTAACAAAACACTGCATCAGCTCTAGCCTGTGCCTGTCACACATTTCATTTAATTCATTAATTTTCAATTCAGTTAAAAATAATTAATTAGGGTACTTAAGACCTAATGCCTTTTGGTACCCTTTTTGCTTTCAAACTTTCATTTAAAAAGCAGTAATCTCACTGTAAATTTGTACCTTTAACAATTTATTTTGTAGTTTCATCATCTTCTTGTTCGGTGTTAAAGGTAGATAAGGTTTGGTCTCAGTATTCAAAGTCAGTTTCTTATTAAACCTTTCTTTAAATTTACTGTTTTTGTCATTATTGTCTATATTTCCATTTGTTTGAGTCTCAAAGCTGTTCTTCCTTCCGGAAGCAATTCCAACAAGACTTGAATGGCTTACATGTACTCTTGGACCATTCTATTGCAATTCTAGGTCCAGGGGGTGCTCATTTTCCCTCAGAACCTCCAACCTACTGATTTTCCTTAACATTTCACTCTGTAAATAATGTAGTATGTCTTGTATTTGTGTTGTTTGTTGAGTTAATACATTTTCAAGCTGAGTTAAATTCCCTTTATCATTCTGATAATCCAAAATATTTGCAGTATGAGCAGCAGCACCTTTGTGGGGCACAGAACACACTTATGGACTGCTGTTTGTTGCTATTACTGCTCATACTGTGTTCTCCATAGAACAAAAATGTAAATCCAAAAGGAAAACTTCCATTAAAACAAAAAATAAACCAATATAAACTAAAAACAGTTCACGGTGTTTGAGCAGCAAATAGCAAACAATTTGTTTTAACAGTATGTACGAAACAGAAATTGTCTTAATGAACTCACTGTCATTCAAGACTGAATCTTAAATCAAGTCCAGTGTAATAGCCACAAAAAGACACCAGCTGTTGTTACATTTCCATGCAAATGGAATATGTTATAAATCCACCAATGATGAAAGGAAATCCACCGATAAACTATCAAAACTCTTTTAAAACAGAACTTTATTATTTACACCACCAAGGAATAAAATAATGTAAAACATGAGAGCAGGTTTAGCGCTTTTGTCCTAACAGAGCATTTGGACTTCTTCAGAACCTGATATCTTTTATTTGTCATCCCTTTTTGTACACTATGGTTAATAAGACTTAATTAAATAATAATTTTATGGTCTATTGTTTCTTAAAGGTACATTAAACAATGTGCATAAATGGCATAAATGAATTAATACAAAAATAAAAATATAACTATGTATGAATATATATATATATATATATATATATATATATATAACCAAATAATATTTTGTAAAGCACTTCATTGCTGTGTAATAAATACTCATAAAAGCACTTTAAAACAATGTATTACAATAAATTTCCTGGTGTTACCAGGCAGTGTCCCATCCAAAAACTAACCAGGCCTGGCCCCGCTTAGCTTCCCAATTCAGCCCTTCCAGAATGGTGTAGTTATGAATACACTGTTTGAAAATGTATTTTTAAATTAAACATTCATGTTAAAAATACAAACTTTAACAATACTCTTATGAATCAAAATAATTAAAACGATTTTTTATAAAAGTGTCATCATTATTGGAAAAATTTAAATAAACACTCCATGAATAAGTTTTCACAAGTGTTTGAACCATATTCAATAAGGCACTTAATGTAATACTCATAAATCCAGTGCTTTTATTTTCAACAAAGGCATAACAGAAGTGTGTTCATTTAATTCTGGAAAAATGGTGGTGCTACATCTTAACTGGCACTCCAGTTCTTTCCTTTCCAGATCCAGTTCCCACACACCATTCCTATTTTGCTTTTCAGCTTTGTCCAAAATCCAAAATTAAAACCTCTGTACTTTTCACCCCGTAGATTTATTAAACAACGTGATTGTAGAAGTTATGGAGGGATGGAGTACTAGATACAAACCCCTGCTAGGAATGCAAGAACCATTCAAAAACTTTGTAAGGAAAATTCAGTCAAGCGATGCATATTTAAATGTTACGATCATCCCTTATAGGCCTTATTCAAAAGACATAAGGAACATTATTACTAGAAATTGCACTATGTTCAGAATTTATGATGAAATATATACTATAATTGGAGTCAAGCCTTTATTTGTGAACAAAGCAGGCCACAATCTGAAATTTTGGTTTGAGCACCTGGCAAAATTTGGTTCCGATTTCCTTAACAAAGCACCAGAAAGTGTGGGATATGTAATATTTGCCCTTATATTTTCAAGCAGAATCAGTATTGTTTAACATCAGTGGATATGATTTAGAGATTTAGAGATGGTAATTGTAACACATCAGGGGTAGTCTACATTGGAATATGTACCCAATGTGATAATTACTACACAGAGAAAACAGAAATTGCCTTTAAAAAGGGAATTTATGAGTGTTTAAATGCAATTAAAACCAAAAATCAAAACAATGCATTTTATACATTAAATTGTGACAAGTACAGAGGTTTTAAGTTTGGGAGTTTGGACAAAGCTGACAAGCAAAATTGGAATGGTATGTGGGAACTGGACCTGGAAAGGAAAGAATTGGAGTGGCAGTTAAGATGTAAATCCACCATTTTTCCAGGATTAAATGAACACATTTCTATTATGCCTGTGTTGAAAGCATTGTATTTATGAGTGTTATATTAAGTGCCTTATTGAACATGGTTCAAACACTTGTAAAAATTTATCCATGAAGTGTTTATTTAAATTTTTCCCATAATGATGAAACTTTTATAAAAAATAATTGTTTTATTTTTTAGATTCATAATATTATTGTTTTAAAAGTTTGGATTTTTAACATGAATATTTAATTTAAGAATTCATTTTCACACAGTATACTTGTAACCATACCATTCTGTATGGGCTTACTTTGGAAGCTAAGCAGGACTGGGCCTGGTTAGGTTTGGATGGGAGTCCACCTGGTAACACCAGGAGTTTTACTTATTTATGTTTTGTTGTAATACATTGTTTTAAAGTGCTTTTAGGGTTATTTATTACACGTGACGAAGAAGTTCATAGGGTCATAGGTTCATAGGTTCATACTAGGCTATCTGCCCTAGGGCATTTATAAGCCTAGCCCAAAGTTTTGTGGCTTTCACCACCCCTTAAGTTTGAAAGGTACTGTGCCCATTAGTTTACTGTGCCTCTGTCCAGCAGTGACACTGAGGTGATCCCCGGGGTAAACCTGCGATCTCCCATCCATTTGTCAAGATTTCTCTTGAACAGGGCCAGCGAGGTGCTCTGCCTCACATGTACTGGGATTTTGTTCCACAGCATAGGGAGTCTCTGGGTGATGAATCTGTCCCTCCAGCACATCCTATTTATAACTGTGTTAAGGTTTAAGTCTCTTCCTCTTGTATTTCTTGTGGATTTAGATTTTTTGAGGTGGAGCATGTCCATCAATTCCGGGTTTGACATGGCCTTGTATGTTAGGCACAGGTCACCTCTGAGCAGACGGTATGCGACCGAATAGAGCTGGAGTTCCTTCAGTTGGGCAGCATAAGACATATTTTTGAGACCCTTTATCCTTTTGGTGAGGAACCTTTGGGGCCTTTCCAATTGCTGCAGGTGTCGGGTAAGATACATTCCGAATGGGGCATTGTACTCAATCATTGGTGTGATGAGTGATGAGTACAGGGGAACAATGACCTCCCTTGATCTAGATGTGAATCCCTTCATGATCAGGTGGGCAATGTAGAAGGTTTTCCTAACTACCTTGGCAACGTGGGTGTCAAATGAAAGGTTACTGTCAACCTGGGTCCCCAGATCCCTGATAACCTCTTCTGTGCTTAGTGGATTGCCACCTATATGGTAGCTAGGGGTAACCTTGTTTTTCCCGAAGGGTATGACTATGCATTTTTTGGCGGTTAACTTTAGGCCATGGCTCTGGCACCAGTTATCCATTTCTATGAGACCCTTCCGGAGGATATCTGTGTCTGATGTGTTTTCAACTATGGCGCCCAGTTTGCAGTCATCTGCAAACTTAGTCAGCCATAATCCTCCTGTGTTTGCCTGTACTTCTGAAAAGTAGATGCCGAGCAAGAGGGGGCCCAGGACTGAGCCCTGTGGGACACCACTTGTGACTGGCTTGGAGTCTGACATGGCGCCAGCCACTCTGACCCTGTGGGTTCTGTCACTTAGCCAGTTTGCAACCCATCTTGTGACGTATGGGTTTAGATTTAAGTTGGTGAGTTTTTCTATGATACCTGAGTGGGGTATTGTGTCGAAAGCTTTTGCAAGGTCAAGGTAAGCTGTGTGGACTGCCTTGCCCTCATCAATGGCCTTGGTGACTGTTTCAAAAAAATCAACCAAGTTTAAAAGGCATGATCTGCCCTTGACAAAGCCAAACTAGGTTGGATCCAATGTCTGTAAATCCCCTATGTCTTTATTTATGAGTTCCATTATGATCCTCTCCATAGCTTTGCAGACTAGGCTTGTCAAGCTGATGGGGCGGTAATTACCAGGGTCAGTGGAGGCACCGCCTTTGTGAAGTGGGACCACAGTTGCCGTATGCCACTCCTTGGGTACGTATCCTGAGGTGAGGCTAAGATTAAACAGCTGCCCTAACAGCGGGTTTAATTCCTCATTGAGTTTGTGGAGCACACAACCGGGGACACCATCTGGTCCCATAGATGCTGTGCTTTTTGCCTTGGAGAGAGCAGTTTTCACCTGAGCTTTTGAGTTGTGTGGGAGGCAACAATCCGCTGGGATAGATATCTCTCTTTTGGGGGGGGGGGGGGGGGAATTTGCACTGAACGTGTCAGCCAGTATGTTGACAATGTCTGTTGGTTCAGTGATTTTTACATCATTTTGAACTAATTCTGAGCATATCTGGTAGTTTCCTCCCAGGTTTCTAACATAGCTAAAAAAAGGCCTTATGATTGTCTTTTGAGTCCTTAGCAAATTTTCTTTCAAAATTTGCCTTGGATGATTTTATGAGCGATCATCGTTTTTTTACTTATAGTGATCAAGGGTGTCTTCCCTTTTAAGGATTTTGCTCTATCTTGTAGTAGCTTTCTCCTTTTATTGTAGAGCTTGTTAATGGCTGGGGTCCACCAGACTGGGCGCTTGCCTTTGGTACAAAGAGTCTTTGTTTTGTTTGGGATTGCCTGATCCATGCAGTCCTGGAGGTGCTGATAGAAGGCATTTGTAAGTGATTCAGCTGTTTGGGTAATGGTTTCCGCTGGCTCGGGGGCCTTGAAGGAAACCACACCAGTCTTAAGAAGTGTGAAGTTGGCTTTTGAGACGTTCTTCACTGTGGTCTTTTTTATCTGGGGTGGGGGCGGGATGTGGACTTCCAGTGAGATTAGTTTATGATCTGATCTCACCAATGAGGGGTACACCTCTGGTGCTGAACATTGTGTCCCCATGTTCGTGATGATGAGATCTAGTATGTTTTCTCCTCTTGTGGGGATGGTGACTAGTTGTTCCATGGCATTTGAGTTTATGAACTCCAGGAACCTTTGGGCTGGAGTGTTGGGGCTTGAGTAATGATCCCAGTCTATATTTGGGTAGTTGAAATCACCTAATATGATGGTGTTTGGAGATACATTTATCCCCTCGAGTGTTTTCAGGAAAGCTGTGTGATGTTCCTGAGTTTGAGAGGGTGGCCTGTAACATGCTACAAATTGCAGAGCAGTCTTTCCTACGGTTACTTGCACCTGGATGGTCTCCGATGCTTCGTACGTTGCCACCAACCTGGAGGTGTGGGTATCCTTGATGAATATGGATACCCCCCCTCCCTTCTTGGTGTGGTCCGGATTTTGGGGCCGGAACGCATGATATGAGGTAAAACCTGATAGTGCCGGGGTGCTCTCAGGAGCCTTGAACCAGGTTTCAGTCACAGCACAGACATCGATGTTCTCCATACTGAGAAGGGCTTCAAGTGCGTGCATCTTGAGGTTTAGACTTCTGGCATTGAGCAGCATTACCCTTAGTTTATTTTATTTTTTGTGTTCTAGGGTGGTAGGTTTAGAATTTGAGCCTTGCCTAAAAAAGGCACTATGGGGTTGGCAAGAGCCTTTGCCAATGTCCGGAAGCCCAGGGGTGACAGGTGCAAGCCGTCCCTTGCGAAGCATTGTGGCTTGTCCAGCATGTCATCCCAGGCAGACAGACATTGGATCACCTTTGAATGACACCAGATATTAAGCCAATTATTAAAGCTGATCATCTTGTCTCTGTATTGTGGCATCATTCTTGGTGAAGGTAGGATACTGCTCAGGGTCAGGGTCATATCTGCCTGGGCTACATAATCGGAGAGCTCCTCTATGTCTCTTTTCATGTAGTCCAGGGAGGTACGTCTCAGGTCATTCACACCAGCATAGACAATGACTGAGTCATACTTGTACTTGCTGTTGAGTGACCTGAGTGCTTGCGTTATGTGGCGGATTCTAGCGCCCGACAGGCAGCTTACTGTGACCTTTTCCTTACTCAATCTGGTGAGTGGGATGTCAGTGTGTCTGACTATGGAGTCACCTATGACAAGTGTGTCTGGCATTGTGTTTGGCCTTAAGGGCTGTGACTGTTTGGCACACTGACTTTGTGGTCTATGTGTTGCATGTGTTGTGTCATGAGGTGGCAGTTGTTTGGGTGTCTGCTTTGGTGGCCTCTGCTGTTTTGGTAGATTTATGATCAGAGCCTCCGAGTATGTCTTTGTGTGTTTATGTGTATGATTTGAAGTTGTGATAGTACTATGTGAGACTGGGTTTGTGGTGTGTGTGGTTTCCTTCTCCTCCTGTCTGGTCTTGCCAGTCTTATGTTGAGAGAGCTCGGCCTCCAGTTTGGCTATATAGTTGCATCTCTCGCATGTATTTGTGTTTTGTGGGAGAAGGAGAGGGTTGTCTGTGTACATGAGGCAATTGTAACATTGCCTCAGTATTCCCAGATTCACCAGCTGAGCAGGAGAGGACGCTAGCAACTGACCCCTCGACATGCTAGAAGGAGAGGACAAAGAACTTTCTGTTAATTGAGCTTGAAAAGACTTTGAGGGATGTGGGTGATTGAAAGAGGGGTTTTAGGCTGGTGGGGTACTATGTATAATAAAAAAGTGCTATATCAGAGTAGAAAGTACTTTAGGAGCAAGTGCAAGCTTCCCAGCTAGAGAATAGTCTCCTTAGGAATCAAGTATAGCTGGATCTTTCAGATAGAGAATAGGCTGTTTTGGTTAGAAGTAGAGTTCAAGAGAAGCTGTTCTAAGGGAAAAAATGAAGAGTTGACTTTAGGTAGCCTGAATAGTTTAACCCCAATTAACCGCTGCTGCTCTTGTGTGCTCCTGTGGCAACGCTGTGCTAAATCGCGCTAAATCATGCTAACGCGCGCTTTAGCGTGCTTTATAGCAGGGGGTTGAAAAGAGCTGGGAATTGACCCAAAATGGTCAATGGACTACAAGTTTCTGGCTGATGCCACTCCAAAATGGACAAATAGGCTGCTCAGTGCTTCCCACTCCCACTGGTAAACAAAGAAGCTTCCTTTTTTCCAAATAAGGATATGGAACAGTTTCAGGAACCAAGACAAAGCCCAGGGATCAGCAAACTCTGATACTGGACTATTCTAGTTCAGTAAGGTGGGAAACAAGAGATTTTTTTTTGTTTTTTTTTTTTTGTTTTTTCAGAAACAGAGAAGAAAAACAGTCAATAAATGCTTTAAATGCTATAAATCAGCTAGCGCACTTGAGTGTGTAGCCTACAGATACAATTTGCAACAATTGGAAACTTAAAGTGTAAAAAACAGTTTAGACACAATAAATCAGTTTAAATGCAGTAGCAAACAGGTGAAAATGCAGTCGCTAGACAGTAAACAGTAGAAAAGCCACAAAAATTATACTTATATCAAGAAAAAGTCACTCTTTTGCTCTCTGCTGATTGAATCACTCTGCAGGACACCACGAGGAGCTGTGCTGAGTTAATATCAAGGTAAAAAGGCGTGCTTTAGCGTGCTTTATAACAGGGGGTTGAAAAGAGCTGGGAATTGACCCAAAATGGCCAATGGACTACTAGTTTCTGGCTGATACCACTCCAAAATGGACAAATAGGCTGCTCAGTGCTTCCCACTCCCACTGGTAAACAAAGAAGCTTCCTTTTTCCAAATAAGGATATGGAACAGTTTCAGGAACCAAGACAAAGCCCAGGGATCAGCAAACTCTGATACTGGACTATTCTAGTTCAGTAAGGCGGGAAACAAGAGATATTTTTTTTTTTTTGTTTTTTCAGAAACAGAGAAGAAAAACAGTCAATAAATGCTTTAAATGCTATAAATCGGCTAACGCACTTGAGTGTGTAGCCTACAGATACAATTTGCAACAATTGGAAACTTAAAGTGCAAAAAACAGTTTAGACACAATAAATCAGTTTAAATGCAGTAGCAAACAGGCGAAAATGCAGTCGCTAGACAGTAAACAGTGAAAAGCCACAAAAATTATACTTATATCAAGAAAAAGTCACTCTTTTGCTCTCTGCTGCTTGAATCACTCTGTAGGACACCACGAGGAGCTGTGCTGAGTTAATATCAAGGTAAAAAGGCGCGCTTTAGCGTGCTTTATAGCAGGGGGTTTGAAAAGAGCTGGGAATTGACCCAAAATGGCCAATGGACTACTAGTTTCTGGCTGATGCCACTCCAAAATGGACAAATAGGCTGCTCAGTGCTTCCCACTCCCACTGGTAAACAAAGAAGCTTCCTTTTTTCCAAATAAGGATATGGAACAGTTTCAGGAACCAAGACAAAGCCCAGGGATCAGCAAACTCTGATACTGGACTATTCTAGTTCAGTAAGGCGGGAAACAAGAGATATTTTTTTTGTTTTTTTTTTTTTTCAGAAACAGAGAAGAAAAACAGTCAATAAATGCTTTAAATGCTATAAATCGGTTAGCGCACTTGAGTGTGTAGCCTACAGATTTGCAAAATATTATTTCGTCACTTATATATATGCGTGTTTATAAATATTGTTGTATTTTTTTATTTTTGTATTAATTCATTTATGCAGTTTATGTGGGTCTATATTATATGAACGGAAGTTCATATAAGTTAATGCTGTAATGAGCGAAAATTCTGGACATTGAGATGTGTGTTGTGGGATTGCAGTACAGTGAAGATTGGAATATTTGCCCTTTCCTCACTGTAGTGCGATCTCGGAGTTGGTATATATATTTAGTGGGGGGGGGGGGGGAGACAGCCTCCCACAATATTGTTTTTAATGTCTGGCATTTTTCGCTCATTGAGCATTCATTTATATGAAATTTCGTTCATATGATATAGACCCAGTTTATGAACATTGTTTAATGTACTTTTGAGAAACAATAGACCATGAAATGAAGTCTTATTAACCATAGGATATAAAAAGGGAAGAGAGCTAAAAGATACCAGGTTCTGAAGAAGTCCAAATGTTTTGTTTGGACAAAGATGCTAAGCCTGCTCTTATGTTTTACTTTATTATTTACATCACCAAAGAATAAAATAACAAAGTTCTGTTTTAATGGACTTTCAATCATTCATTGGTGGATTTCCTTTCATCGTTGATGGATTTAAAACATATTACATTTGTATGGGAATGTAACAATAGCTGGTATCTTTTTGTGGCTACTACATTGGACTTGATTTAAGATTCAGTCTTGGATTAAAGTGAGTTTATTCAGAAGATATTTTCTGGTTCATATGTACTATTGAAACAATTTGTTTGCTATTTGCTGCTTAAAGATCCTCAACTGTTTTTAACATTAGGTCATAAGTAGATGATAATATCCCCAGTTTCATGGTTACATGAGAACAGTAGTCGAGGCATAACAATTTAAATGTTAGGGAAGAAAGTAGAAGGGTAGATGTAGCTGATGTTCTTCATTCCACATTGCTGCAGTCCTAACTATTGGGTAGTCCGCTGTCCAGTCAGCCCGAATACCAAAGTATATGGCTGACGTCGGTCACGGCGCATTAGACTGACGTCAGTACGTCAGGGTACTAATGCGCATGACCGACGTCATATCCTCAGTCTTTTTTGCCGCATGGTCCGATGCAGAAGCAATTTTGCGAGTGCAGGTTGGCGTTCTGAAAGTTTCTGAAGTCAGAGTTTCAGACCGAATCAAAGTTGGCTAAGTACCCGTTGGGGAATATTTTGGTTTTTCTTGCCTCAGTATTTAACCGGATGTCAGAAAAAGTGAATAACTGTATTTCTTGTGGGAAACAGATACCTCATAGGGATTACCATACTTTGTGTATACCTTGTTTAGGGCCTGAGCACGGCGTTGTTGGATGCCGCTCTTGTGCTAGATTTAACAAACGCACTATTAAGAGAAGGTTAGACTGTGCCAGGTTAGTGTTTGGGAAGCGTTGTAATTATAAAATGCTGTCGGATGCTCCGGCGCCGGCTTCGCTAAAAAGCGCAAGGACAAAGCAGCAAAGCCTAGAGTGGAAGAACCGACAGTCCCAGGCGTCGGTTCTTTAGAGGGCTCAGTGGAGCGGAGGTTTTGCCAGGTGTTTCTTTGGAGTCTCAGGAGAGACTTTACTGTTACAGGATGTATCCTCTCAGGAAGTAGGCCAGGCTGAGGGGCTTCTCAGGTGGCTGTTCTTCCTTCTCTTCCTAAGGTGGTTAGAGCCTCCCCTTCTGTTTCCAAGGCTTCTTTGAGGGCAGGCCAAGTTTTGCTTCAGTGGGGTTTCTCCTAGTGCCTCAGGGTCTTTGCCTAAGAAACATATGCTTAAAATGGCAGAGGATTTGATTACTATGATAAGGGGTTCTATGCCCCCTCCTGATAAGAGGCCTAGGGTGGAACCTGAGTTTGAGAGTTTTGAGCAATGCTCGGAGGCTTCTGAGTCTTCGGCTGAAGACTTGCAGGAGTACCCTCCTTATTCTGATTCTGATGTGGATGATTCTACTCCTTCAGCTTCTCCTCCTGAGGATTTTTCATTTTCAGAGACTCTGCATTCCATGAGGGAGCATTTTAAATGGGAAGGGCAAGATTTCTCTGATTCCAGGAAAAGGCTTAGGGAGTTCTTGTTTTTACCCCAGCATAGGCCTTTAGCTATACCTCCTGTTTTGAATGTGGTGGAAGATGTTTTGCAGAGGCTTCCCTGAATCCTGATTCTTTGCCTCCTGCCCCAGTTAAACCGGATAGGTATTATAGGGTGCCTGACGCTCATAAGTATCTTTTAAGAGTCCTAGGGCAGACCGGAAACTGTCTCTCAGGGGCCTAAAGGTGTGAAGGCCTCAGTTGTTAAAAATCCTGTCCCTCCTGATAAAGAGGCAAGGGCTTTGGATAGATGGGGAAAGAAAGTGTATACTTCTTCCACTTTAGCCATGAGGGCGTTGAATTGTCAGTTTCACATGTTAAAATATCAGAATTATCTTCTTTCACAGTTGAAATCTAAGGTGGATGCTCTGGCGGAAGGTATTGAGTGTAAAGAGTTGCAGGATTTAGTTCATGTGTCTGAACAAGTGGGTAAACATTCCTTGCAATGTGGTTTTGATGCTGTGCAGGCCTCCTCCAGGGTGGCTGCCACTGGTTCTGTTCTTCGTAGGCACGCCTGGTTGAGAGATCAGAACTTAGCTGAGCATGTTAAGACAAGGATTTTGGATGCTCCTTTACAGTCTGATGTGTTGTTTGGTTCGCCTGTGGAAGCAGTTTTAAAGAAAATGGAGGACAAGGCTAAGTCTATGCAAACTGTTAAGGATTTTTTGCAGGTGCAGCCTCCGAAGTTTAGTAGAAATTGGCCTACTAAGGGGTGGACTTATCCTGCTTATGATTCCCAGTCTAGGGGTAGGTCTAGACGTGGTAGGGGCAGAGCTCAAGGTTCTTTTAGGCCTAGGACAGGAGTTCACCTGCTCAGACTTCTGGTGAGGGCAGGGGTCAGTCCTTTCGTAAGCAGACCCAATGACCTGCCTTTTCAGCTGCCAGTACCTTCTCGCCTGGCGGCACCTCTAGGAGGAAGACTGTCTCTTTTCAAAGAAAATTGGGATTTAATTACCCAAGACAACTGGGTTCTGGATATCATTCACCACGGTTACAGGTTTTATTTCCATACCTTGCCTCCTTTCAAAGGCATGCCAGACATTCCTCCTCTACAAAGAACAGAGGCTCGCAGACAAATTTCTCTGTTACTCCAAATAGGAGCCATTCAGTCAGTTCCTGTGCCAGAAAGGGGCCTAGAATTTTATTCTCGCCTGTTCCTAGTACCAAAGAAGGGGAACACGTGGAGACCAATTTTGGATTTATCTATCCTCAACACTTATCTGGACATTCCAAAGTTCAAAATGTTGACGTTACAACAGCTTTTACCTCTACTGGGCAAAGATCACTGGATGGTAACTTTAGATCTCAAGGAAGCTTACCTTCATGTGCCTATAAGACTAAGTTGCAGAAAGTATCTGCGTTTTCGAGCTGGAAATTCTCATTATCAGTTCTCTGCATTGCCCTTTGGCTTATCTACTGCGCCCAGAGTATTCACAAAGGTTCTGGCTCCAGTGATAGCTTACTTCAGGCTAAAAGGAATTCAAATCTATCCTTACTTGGACGACTGCCTGATTCTGGCTCAAGAAAAGGAAGACCTTCTACAGCATTTGGAATATGTCATAGCAGTGCTAAGATGCCTAGGGTATTCTGTGAACGAAATAAAGTCCAGTCTAGTACCCTCTCAAGACATGTGCTTTCTGGGTGTGAGACTGAATACAGCAGCCCAGATGGCCTTTCTAACCCCGGACAAACAAAAGAATCTTTCCAGTTACTTCCATCAATTATCTCTTCAGTCCGGGCTGACTGCAAGGACAGTCCTTCAAGCCTTAGGGTTCATGGCATCTTGTATTCTGGTGCTTCCCAATGCCAAACTGCATATGAGGAAGCTACAATGGTATCTCAAAATCTATGGACACAGCACTGCCAGGATTTGGACACTGTCATTCAAATAATACCTTGCATTCAAAAGGAATTTTTGTGGTGGGCTCAGGAATGTCACCTAAACAAGGGACTCTCTGTGACCCGGCCAGAGGCAAGTCAGATTCTAACGACAGATGCCTCAGACATTGCTTGGGGAGCTCATCTAGATGGAAAGTGGATACAAGACAAGTGGCCTGCCAGACTACAGCATCTACATATCAACATGAAAGAGATGTTAGCAGTCCAGTTTGCATTAATGGCTTTCAAGGAGTTACTTCTTCCAGGGCAGGTGTTGATTCTAACAGACAACACAACTGTCATGTGGTACATCAACAAACAAGGGGGAACACATTCTTACCCATTGTGCAGGCAAGCAATGATTTTATGGGAGACTGCGCTCAGCTTGCAACTAACTCTTCAGGCAAGGTTTCTGCCGGGAGCACAGAACTCCTTAGCAGATGTGTTAAGCAGACAAATCATGGATCCCCACGAGTGGAAACTGGATCTTCATGTATTTCAAAAATTGACAGTGTCATGGGGAACTCCAGACATAGATCTGTTCGCTTCTCCACTAAACCACCAGCTGCCAAAGTTTTGCACGGAGGGATTTCATCACACAGCTTGGAAAGTGGATGCTCTTTCTTTCAGTTGGAAAAATCTTCATGTGTATGCTTTTCCACCTCTGCCTCTTCTCCCAAAGGTGCTTCTAAAGGTCAGACAAGACAAGCCAAGGATGATTTTAATAGCTCCAGATTGGCCTCGGCAGCACTGGTACCCATTACTGAGGAGTCTGGTAAGGAAGCCTCCATGGCCTTTACCCTTGATTCCACACCTATTGTCTCAGAGGGACGGTCATCTGCTCAATGTCAAGCTTCAAACTCTTCATCTAACAGCCTGGCATATTCTGTTTTGAAAGACAGCAGGTCTCAACTTCCTCAACAGGTTTTAAATGTGATTATGGAAGCCAGAAGACCTAGTACAAGGAAAGTGTATGCAGAAAAATGGAAGAGATTTTTATTTTGGACTGCAGCACAGAATTTGGAGATTTGAGCCTAATTTGAGTGTGGCTCTTCAATATCTTACTGAGTTATTGGACAAAGGTTTGTCTTTCTCTTCCATTAAGATTCATGCTGCAGCAATTTCAGCTCACTATGATTGTGACCCACCATTGTTTTCACATCCTTTATTCAAGCAATTTCTTAGGGGGCAAAGAATATAAGACCCCACGTAGAGCTCCTACTCCTGCTTGGGATCTCAATTTTGTGTTGGAGAAACTTACTCTACAACCTTTTGAGCCTGCAGCTACTGCTGACCTGAAATACTTGTCATGGAAGACTGCTTTTTTGTTGGCCATTACTTCTGCAAGAAGGGTTTCTGAGTTACAGGCCCTTATGGCGGTTGAGCCTTTTTTGATTTTTCATAAGGATAGGGTATCATTACGTACTAATCCTTCCTTTATGCCTAAGGTGGTTTCTAGTGTGGCTTTAAACCAAACTATTCATTTGCCTACTTTCTATGCAGATCCCCAAAATAAAGGGGAGAAGATTTTGCACACTTTAGATGTACACAGGCAATTGCGTTATTATTTAAGCAGGACTAAGGATTTTAGAAAGTCTCAGCAGTTGTTTGTTTCTTTTGCTTTGAGTTCGCAGGGCAAGCCTGTGTCAAAACAAACTATTTCTAGGTGGATTGGGTTTTGCATTGCATTTTGTTATTCCCATCATGGCAAAGAGATTCCAGCTGGGATTAGGCCTCATTCCACTAGGGCTTCTGCCACTTCAACAGCATTTCTAAGGGGGGTGGCAACTAAGGATATTTTGGAGGCAGCTACTTGGAGTTCAGTGCATACTTTCTCTAAGCATTACCACCTTCCTCTCTACTCTAAGTCTAGGGCTGGTTTTGCAACAGCCATTTTGCAAGGCATGTTGTCAGCTCCTGCTTCCTTATGATTTGCCAGCCTCCCTTACCTCTGCTTTGGGATTCTACCCAATAGTTAGGACTGCAGCAATGTGGAATGAAGAACATAGTACAGTTTTGTACCTACCATAAATGTAGATGTTCAAGGATCCACATTGCTGCAGTCCAATTTACCCTCCCTCCTTCCCCTCTGTGTTTAGGGGTGGTTGTGTAGGTGAGATTATATTCTGGTACCTTTGTATATATTGTATATGTTTCTGGTGCAGGTATGTTTGGTGTGTTTTGGTTTTGGCCTTGTCTTTTTAGGGTCTTCTGACATCTGGGGCAAGAAAAGACTGAGGATATGACGTCGGTCATGCGCATTAGTACCCTGACGTACTGACGTCAGTCTAATGCGCCGTGACCGACGTCAGCCATATACTTTGGTATTCGGGCCAACTGGACAGCGGACTACCCAATAGTTAGGACTGCAGCAATGTGGATCCTCGAACATCTACATTTATGGTAGGTACAAAACTGTACTTTACCAGGAGCCACTTATTAATTTGGATATTTTTTAATATGCAGTGAATGTAGAATAATCACTGAAAGACCATATTAGTTTAAAACACTACCTCCTGCAGATGTCCCTGCTTCTGAGGTTAGTAGGTTAGGACATTTATAGTTTATTTTAAGTTGCTTAAGTATTCAATTCACAATGCTTTCTGCGTGGTATATGGGTTGTAAAGTAGGATCAAACCAAATCCACAGATGTATTTGTTGTTGAAATTGGGCAATGGCTATATTTTTAGATACTTGCCATAGCACATAATGTATTTTTTTTCTAATTAATGTGTGGCTTATTTGGAAATGGATCAAATTCAATACATAATTACAGTTATTCTGATGTTTAACCTAGGTATCTCTTAGTGTTTTT
>NC_056743.1:289120443-289167943 GCF_019279795.1 Protopterus annectens
GCACTGAAAAAGGGGAAGTAGGTTTCAGCCAAAACCACCTAGGGCACAATCTGTTATGTACACTCATTATCAGCAAATGTGGACACACTTTGTGCAGCTCTGTGGCTGCTTTTTCTTTAGTAGTTACACTAGCCGGTGGCAGATGAAGTAGACTTACATATGTCATGGATGTGACACAATCACAGATCTTATACAAGGGACATTCATTTATTTGTTGACAAGGTGGATGGACAGGTTCAGAAACCCATTCATCTACAACCCGGGACAATGACAAATAACTAATAATTTTATTTAACTTAGGTACATAATTACAACATGCACAAATGCATAAAATACAGAGGGAATAATGCTTATGAAATTATAGCAAAGCGTTTCTGTACTTCTTGCTCAGAATATATTTTCAAAAGTATAGTAACTTCATTTATATTCCTGTTATGTTATCAGACAATAACAGTGTTCAAGTCACAAGTATCATTCAAAAGAAGGACAAAGAATTTACAGAAATAAAGCTTTATACATGGTGCTGCTTAACATGACTACTCTATATCTGAAATAGCAATGCACCAATAATAGTTTTTAAAGTGATGCCAGAGGTTTTGCCTGAATAAGTGATAGTTTAAGCTATCTGCTACAGCTGCCTGTGTGCTAGTAGCTTGTGACACAATTGTTTGCTGCCACATGCCTGAAAACCTCAAGTGCTCGAACTCCCACTAGCCTGATCTTCCATTTCTGTGTAGCTCTCACAACACACAAACCTATAAAACTGCATGTCCTTACAAGAACCCTCACACTAACGCTAAAACTTTTACCCATTTCATAACCTGACTCTACACTCCCTTACCCTCAAACTCCACTTTCCCTCCATAACCCTATGTTCTCAGTCATTCCCTAACTATAAAACTCCAATCCACCCTCTTTAAACCTATATTCTCTGATTGCTTCATATTTTAAAACTCCTTTCCTACTTCCTAATCCTAAAATCTGCCTCCATCTCCCTAACCCTAAAATCTCCCTCCTTTTTCCTACACAAAAATCCTCCTTTCCACTCTCTTCCCACTGCTGCTGCACTTACTATGTTTAGGTAAGGTGTGGCAGCTACTTGTCTGAATTCATAATCAGGTTTATGCCCAAGAGGCAGCCTGCACTAAATATAAGATACTTGAGCCCAGGCTTTGGCACAGTGGTTTTTGGGTTCATATTACGTTATCGAAAGATAACATAATGAAATGATCAAAATGTCAAAATGGCAGCATTTCAAAGCTTGTATTGTGGGGGGCTGTGCCCTCCACAGCCTCCACTAAATATATATTCCAACTCAGAGATCGCACTACAGTGAGGAAAGGGCAAATATTCCAATCCTCACTGTACTGCGATCCCACAATGCTATTTTCAAAATGCTGCCATTTCGAAGTTTTGATCGTTCAATTACGTTATCTTTCGATAATGTAATAGGAACCAGTGGTTTTTGATCTCTTTGGGATTCAAGTGCTTGTAGTAGTGACAGTTTAGGTCACATCATAATGGCTGCAGTAATGTATCTCAGGAAGAGAGAGAGAGAGAGAGTGACTTTTTGCAGACAAATTTACCTAATGGTTAGGTTTGAGTGAGGTCTCATTAGGTTGACTGCTCCAGGCTCTGATAATGTTAGGTTGCAAATCCAAATGGAGAACTTCCATGAAAACAAAAATAATCTGATATAAACTAAAAACAATTCATGGTGTTTGAGCAGCAAATAGCAAACAAATTGTTTCAACAGTACATATGAAACAGAACTTGTCTTCCTAATAAACTCACTGTAATCCAAGACTGAGTCTTAAATCAAGTCCAAAGTAATAGCCACAAAAAGACACCAGCTGTTGTTACATTCCCATGTAAATAGAATTTTTATAAATCCACCAACGATGAAAGGAAATCCAACAATGAATGATCAAAAGTCCATTAAAACAGAACTTTATTATTTACACCACCAAAGAATAAAATAAAGTAAAATACGAGAGGAAGTTTAACACTTTCATCCTGACAAAACATTTGGACTGCTTCAGAACTTCCTATCTTTTAGCTCAGATTCTTTTTTATACCCTGTGGTTAATAAGAGTTGATTAAATAACCATTTTCATGGTCTGTTGTTTCTTAAAGGTACATTAAACAAAGTGCATAAACTGCATAAATGAATTAATAAATAAATAAATATATATATATATATATATATATATATATATATATATATATTCATACATATTGCTATATTTTTATTTTATAAGTGACCAAATAATAATTTGCAAAGCACTTCTGCATCACTGTGTAATAAATACTCATAAAAGCACTTTAAAACAATGTATTACAACAAAACTTATAAATAAGTAAAACTCCTGGTGTTACCAGATGGTTTTCCATCCAAAAACTAACCAGGCTCTGTCTTGCTTAGCTTCCAAAGTAAGCCCATTCAGAATGGTGTAGTTACAAATACACTGTTTGAAAATGGATTCTTAAATTAAATAGTCATGTTAAAAATCCAAACTTTCAAAACAATAATCTTATGCATCTAAAAAAAATAAAACTATTATTTTTTTATAAAAGTTTCATCATTTTTGGAAAAATTTAAATAAACACTTCATGAATAAATTTTCACAAGTGTTTGAACCATATTCAATAAGGCACTTAATATAACACTCATAAATCCAATGCTTTTATTTTCAACATAGGCATAGTAGAAGTGTATTCATTTAATCCTGGAAAAATGGTGGCATTACATCTTAACTGCCATTTCAGTTCTTTCCTTTCCAGATCCAATTACCACACACCCATTTTTGAAATTTTGCTTCCTCTGTACTTGTCACAATTTAATGTGTGCCTGTAAAATGTGTTGTTTTGACTTTTGGTTTTAACTGTGTTTAAGTGCTCGTAAATTCTCTTTTTAAAGGCTCTGTTTTCCCAGTTTAGTGACAATCACATTGGGTATATATTCCAATGCAGGCTACCCCTGATGTGTTACAATTTCCATCCCTAAATCTCAAAATCATATCCAGTCAAGTTAACTAATACTGATTTTGTTCCAAAGTATAAGAGCAAATATTACACATCCCACACTTTCTGGTGCCTTTGTTAAGACAATCAGAACCACATTTCTCTGGGTGCTCAAACCAAATTTTCAAATGGTGGCCTGTTTTGTTCACAAATAATGGCTTGTCTTCTACTATACTATATATCTCATCATAAATTCTGAACATAGCCATATTTCTAGTAATAATGTTCATGTCTTTTAAATAATGCCCACAAGTGATGATCATAGCATTTTAATATGCATCATTTTTCGACTGAAATTTCCTTACAACATTTTTGAATGGTTCTTGCATTCCTGACAGGGGTTTGTATCTAGTACCCCATCCCTCCTTAAGTTCCACAGTCAGTTTAATGAATCTGTAGGGTATCTTCTTTCTGTGAACATTTCCAACAATGTAACAACCACTGCCTCAAAAAAGTCAATATCTGATCACATTCTAGCAGCTCTCACTAACTATTCTTTAAAAATATTCTTCTTAGTATGTTTCGGACAGCAGCTGTAAAAATCTAAATAACTCTTTGAAAATGTCTCCTTTCTGTGAATTTTAGATTCAGATTTTTGAGTCACAATGTTCTTAGAAAATTCCATATCCATATAACTTATATTTGAGGCAGAATGTCTGTAAGTGAAACTATGAAAGGAGGGTAATTCATTAATATACTTTACAAATTCCCTCACTGCATTTGTTTTTTTTTTTCCAATAAAATAAATATATCATCCAAAAACTGTAGGTACAAGTTCCAGTGATTCCTGAACTAACCTGTCATAATGTATTTCTTTTCCCATGAATGTTGTTTGTCTTTTCGGCTTTTCCCGGTTAGGGGTCGCCACAGCGGAACTCTGGTCTGCTAATGATTGGCAAATTACAAGCCTTTTTTAAAATAAGTTAAAACAATTCTCTGTTATGTTTAGGCTGTTGTAATTAAATATTTTATATCCCTCATTTGTATACACTAACTCATTCGCTGATGTCTTAATTTTATATCTCCCACTGTTCATATTTTCCATTGTTGTACGTTGTTCCCTCTCTTCCCCCTCCCTCTGGCTTTCCCATGAAACCATTCATGATTTGGGGGGGTGGGAGTTCTCTAAAAAACAGTTTGTCATTTTTTGTTTTATAGTCTTTCAGAACTTCTATGGGGAGGATATTTTGTTCATATACATCTGATCCCTGGTTATTCATTTCCTTAGAATAACTAATTTCCACAATTTCATCTGTATCATACATAACTAAATTACTTCTGGTGTTCTTCTTGTTAAAATGTGTACTTTCCCCTCTATTCCCTTGCCTTAATTCATTAGGGTTGTTAGAACTACCATTCTGTTCATGTGTTTCTTTACTTCCATGACCTCTCTTTTGTAAAGGTAATGGATATGCTGTTTTGTTCTGGTAGTCAAACCTTCCCCTTAATATTTTTTTCTGCTTCCTTTCTAAGTTAATTTTAACTTGATATTCAACCTTATTAAACACTTTTTTCATACATATCTACATTAAATTCAAATAATAAATCACTTGTTATTTCACAATTTAAAACTTGAACTTCTTCCAATAATTCAATAATTCTCAAACTATTAAACTTAACAAAACACTGCATCAGCTCTAGCCTGTGCCTGTCACACATTTCATTTAATTCATTAATTTTCAATTCAGTTAAAAATAATTCATTAGGGTACTTATAAGACCTAATGCCTTTTGGCACCCTTTTTGCTTTTGAACTTTCATTTAAAAAGCAGTAATCTCATTGTAAATTTGTACCTTTAACAATTTATTTTTTAGGTCCATCATCTTCTTGTTCAGTGTTAAAGGTAGATAAGGTGTGGTCTCAGTATTCAAAGTCAGTTTCTTACTAAACCATTCTTTAAATTTACTGTTTTTGTCATTATTGTCTATATTTCCATTTGTTTGAGTCTCAAAGCTGTTCTTCCTTCCGGAAGCAATTCCTACAAGACTTGAATGGCTTACATGTACTCTTGGACCATTCTATTGCAATTCTATATTCAAGGGGTGCTCATTTTCCCTCAGAACCTCCACCCTACTGATTTTCCATAACATTTCACTCTGTAAATAATGTAGTATGTCTTGTATTTGTGTTCTTTGTTGAGTTAATACATTTCAAGCTGAGTTCAATTCCCTTTGTCATTCTGATAATCCAAAATATTTGCAGTATGAGCAGCAGCACCTTTGTGGGCCACAGAACACGCTCCTGGACTGCTATTTGTTGCTATTACTGCTCACATTGTGTTCTCCATAGAACAAAACTGTAAATCCAAAAGGAAACTTCCATTAAAACAAAAAATAAACCAGTATAAACTAAAAACAGTTCACAGTGTTTGAGCAGCAAATAGCAAACAATTTGTTTTAACAGTATGTATGAAACAGAAATTGTCTTAATAAACTCACTGTCATTCAAGACTGAATCTTAAATCAAGTCCAGTGTAATAGCCACAAAAAGACACCAGCTGTTGTTACATTTCCATGCAAATGGAATATGTTATAAATCCATCAATGATGAAAGGAAATCCACCAATACATTATCAAAAGTCCCTTAAAACAGAACTTTATTATTTACACCACCAAGGAATAAAATAATGTAAAACATGAGAGCAGGTTTAGCGCTTTTGCCCTAACAGAGCATTTGGACTTCTTCAGAACCTGCTATCTTTTATCTGTCATCCCATTTTGTACACTATGGTTAATAAGACTTAATTAAATAATAATTTTATGGTCTATTGTTTCTTAAAGGTACATTAAACAATGTGCATAAACGGCATAAATGAATTAATACAAAAATAAAAATATAACTATGTATGAATATATATATGTGACTAAATAATATTTTGTAAAGCACTTCATTGCTGTGTAATAAATACTCATAAAAGCACTTTAAAACAATGCATTACAATAAATTTCCTGGTGTTACCAGGCAGTGTCCCATCCAAAAACTAACCAGGCCTGGCCCTGCTTAACTTCCCAATTCAGCCCTTCCAGAATGGTGTAGTTATGAATACACTGTTTGAAAATGTATTTTTAAATTAAACATTCATGTTAAAAATACAAACTTTAACAATACTCTTATGAATCAAAATAATTACAACTATTTTTTATAAAAGTGTCATCATTATTGGAAAAATTTAAATAAACACTCCATGAATAAGTTTTCGCAAGTGTTTGAACCATATTCAGTAAGGCACTTAATGTAATACTCATAAATCCAGTGCTTTTATTTTCAACAAAGGCATAACAGAAGTGTGTTCATTTAATCCTGGAAAAATGGTGGTGCTACATCTTAACTGCCACTCCAGTTCTTTCCTTTCCAGATCCAGTTCCCACACACCATTCCTATTTTGCTTGTCAGCTTTGTCCAAAATCTGAAATTAAAACCTCTGTACTTTTCACCCTGTAGATTTATTAAACAAAGTGATTGTAGAGGTTATGGAGGGATGGAGTACTAGATACAAACCCCTGCTAGGAATGCAAGAACCATTCAAAAACTTTGTAAGGAAAATTCAGTCAAGCGATGCATATTTAAATGTTATGATCATCCCTTATGGGCCTTATTCAAAAGACATAAGGAACATTATTACTAGAAATTGCACTATGTTCAGAATTTATGATGAAATATATAGTATAATAGGAGTCAAGCCATTATTTGTGAACAAAGCAGGCCACAATCTGAAATTTTGGTTTGAGCACCCGGCAAAACTTGGTTCCAATTTCCTTAACAAAGCACCAGAAAGTGTGGGATATGTAATATTTGCCCTTATATTTTCGAACAGAATCAGTATTGTTTAACATCACTGGATATGATTTAGAGATTTAGAGATGGTAATTGTAACACATCAGGGGTAGTCTACATTGGAATATGTAACCAATATGATAATTACTACACAGAGAAAACAGAAATTGCCTTTAAAAAGGCAATTAAAACCAAAAATCAAAACAATGCATTTTACACATTAAATTGTGACAAGTACAGAGGTTTTAAGTTTGGGAGTTTGGACAAAGCTGACAAGCAAAATTGGAATGGTATGTGGGAACTGGACCTGGAAAGGAAAGAATTGGAGTGGCAGTTAAGATGTAAATCCACAATTTTTCCAGGATTAAATGAACACATTTCTATTATGCCTGTGTTGAAAGCATTGTATTTATGAGTGTTATATTAAGTACCTTATTGAATATGGTTCAAACACTTGTAAAAATTTATCCATGAAGTGTTTATTTAATTTTTTCCAATAATGATGAAACTTTTATAAAAAATAATTGTTTTATTTTTTAGATTCATAATATTATTGTTTTAAAAGTTTGGATTTTTAACATGAATATTTAATTTAAGAATTCATTTTCACACAGTATACTTGTAACCATACCATTCTGTATGGGCTTACTTTGGAAGCCCTGGTTAGGTTTGGATGGGATTCCACCTGGTAACACCAGGAGTTTTACTTATTTATGTTTTGTTGTAATACATTGTTTTAAAGTGCTTTTAGGGTTATTTATTACACATGACGAAGAAGTGATTTGCAAAATATTATTTCGTCACTTATATATATGCGTGTTTATAAATATTGTTGTATTTTTTTATTTTTGTATTAAATCATTTATGCAGTTTATGTGGGTATATATTTTATGAATGAAAGTTCATATAAGTTAATGCTGTAATGAGCGAAAATGCTGGACATTGAGATGCGTTTTGTGGGATTGCAGTACAGTGAAGATTGGAATATTTGCCCTTTCCTCACTCTAGTGTGATCTCGGAGTTGGTATATATATTTATTGGGGGGGGGGGGCAGCCTCCCACAATATTGTTTTTAATGTCTGGCATTTTTCGCTCATTGAGCATTCATTTATATGAAATTTCGTTCATATGATATAGACCCAGTTTATGCACATTATTTAATGTACTTTTGAGAAACAATAGACCATGAAATGAAGTCCTATTAACTATAGGATATAAAAAGGGATGAGAGCTAAAAGATACCAGGTTCTGAAGAAGTCCAAATGTTTTGTTAGGACAAAGGTGCTAAACCTGCTTTTATGTTTTACTTTATTATTTACATCACCAAAGAATAAAATAACAATGTTCTGTTTTAATGGACTTTCAATCATTCATCGGTGGATTTCCTTTCATCGTTGATGGATTTAAAACATATTACATTTGTATGGGAATGTAACAATAGCTGGTATCTTTGGACTTGATTTAAGATTCAGTCTTGGATTAAAGTGAGTTTATTCAGAAGATATTTTCTGGTTAATATGTACTGTTGAAACAATTTGTTTGCTATTTGCTGCTTAAAGATCCTCAACTGTTTTTAATGTTCGGTCGTAAGTAAATGATAATATCCCCAGTTTCATGGTTACATGAGAACAGTAGTCGAGGCATAACAATTTAAATGTTAGGGAAGAAAGTAGAAGGGTAGCTGTAGCTGTTACCAGGCACCACTTATTAGTTTGGATATTTTTTTAATATGCAGTGAATATAGAATAATCACTGAAAGACCATATTAGTTTAAAACACTACCTCCTGCAGATGTCCCTGCTTCTGAGGTTAGTAGGTTAGGACATTTATAGTTTATTTTAAGTTGCTTAAGTATTCGATTCGCAGTGCTTTCTGAGTGGTATATGGGTTGTAAAGTAGGATCAAACCAAATCCACAGATGTATTTGTTGTTGAAATTGGGCAATGGCTATATTTTTCGATACTTGCCATAGCACATAATGTATTTTTTTTCTAATTAATGTGTGGCTTATTTGGAAATGGATCAAATTCAATACGTAATTACAGTTATTCTGATGTTTAACCTAGGTATCTCTTGGGGGAGGGTGTTAATAATGGCATTAAGTGACTTCTCTCTGTGAGGCTGGTTTTGTTACTTTAAAAATCATTTTATGATATGAACGTTTGTATATATTGTTTATTCTTCTTTTATTAAACAGTTATTTGCTGAAAAATGAACTTATCTGCTTTACACTTTTTTGTCAGCAGATTTGTATATTGTTTTCTACTGAGCAATATTTTTAGTGTTACAGAATTAAGATATATGTGTATTTAAGTATGTGGCATGTATGCACACAAATAAAATAGTATGGCTGTCATAAGAAAATTAATGAAGAAAAAAGACTATTGCTTGTTCAGTGGTCTTCCACACACACAGATATGTTGCACTGCACATAGTCCATCTGCTGACTTGAGAGTGTGTTTGCATGTGTTGTATTGTAACACTATCTCTGAAATATCTGATTATATACAAAACCCCCCATCTTAGAATATATATTTAAAAATACTGAATTAAAGTTGCTGCATTCTGTTTAAATTACACCATTTTGTTCTTCACCCATTGGTGCAGTATTGCTTCTGAACAGGAAATACATGGGTAATGGCAGGCAGTAATGTTTCAGATGTGTGATTCCATATGAAAATGCTACCAACCTGCATCAGCAGAGAGAGATGTGGTTTTATGATTCTTGACAAGGTCCAAAGAAACACTATGTAACCAATCACTGAGGTGAAATGCTACCACTGTCACTGCAGAGGACAGAACATTATTTCAGGAGTCTGTTAAACAGAAGCAGTTTCACTGAGAAACAAAGAAGCAGTATTAATGAATGTACAACAGCTTTTTTTATATAATTGCAGCAGCAGAATTACCCCGTGAACTGGCAGCAGTAGCCTTCAGCATTGCACCAAGTGTAAATTAGCTCAATTATACTAAGAAGACTGAAGCTTCAGTAAAAGATGCTACCTTATATGAAATAACAAAGTATGACATTTCTCTTTTGATATTAAACAGTTCAAGACACAGGAGAACATGTCCAGGCAAATATCAGACAGTAGTTTGTGATAATCTTACTTCTACTCCAGCGCTGTTCCATCACCATCTTACACTTGGGTCAGCCAGCTAATCGTTTCTTACTTGGAGGGGATCATGTATTAGAAAAGGAAAAAGACACTAGCGTGTACTGTGAACTGCATTTTCCATACAGAGATGTGAGAGAAGGAATTAATTATGGCCATTATATCTACTAGTTTGTCAGCCACACATGTCAGCTATACCAAGTGGCAGCGTGGTTATTTCAGCGGCTGGTTGCAGCCTCTGTAATGACATTGGAAATCACTGAAATACTTAATGTGGGCAGTATAGCTTGCACCGAACTACTAATTTGGATTTGTCTCCTGTTCTAAATGCACAAATGTATTACAATAAACTGATGGACAATATGGCTGTTATATCAGTTATATGTCTTTTTTTACCCAAACGTATTGTTACTACTTGCAGCCTTTGTGTTATCGAAACAAGCTGAAAACAATTACATTGAACAATATCTGTTGCATTTGGGCATTCATTCAGGTACCCAGTGAAACTCTGGTTACTGTGGGCTGTGAGTTTGCTGCATTAGTTTGGTAGAAACCAGTTGAAATATATCACTGTGTGCAGAGAGCTCCGGAAGCAGCCCCTGCTGAAACATGTTCATTTAGTGGAAATGGTGAATTTAGGTGATTTTTTACAATGCAGGCATCTAGAGAAATCAAATTATTTGTGTTTTTTTCATGGAAATTTCCTTATAGCATATAAAATGCTGACTCTGCACATTTGTGCCATTGTTTTATCACACTCTCATTTTTTAAATATGAAGACTCCATGTCTTACTACTCTGACACAGGCAGGAGAAAAGAAAAAAAATTGAAGTGAAACAGTCTTTTGATGAGTTTCAACATGCTGGAATTGACATTTGACTATAATATATTGATGCGTATTATATTAAGCACAGCAACTGTGGAAGCGTACGTCATTATCAGTAAGCACACATCCTTAGACCTTTTCTGAATAATCAGTGTTAAAGAAATAATTTATTAATGGTAAATGCAATAAAAAGATGCAAAAATAAATATTGTCCAGAAAATGTGTTTACAATGACAACATCCAATATATTCAGTCTTTACTTTAGTACTATAAAAATGAAGAGTTATGGTCTGCTGTAAATGTTTACAAAACATCTGGTGTCTGCCTGCCAAAATCAGCCTTTTTTTTAAAGACTATTGAATATGGGATGTTGAAACATCTTGGAAAGCTCAGAAAATGGAAAAAAAATGTACAAGCAAATGAATATATGAATATGTAATAATTTCATTTCCATACCATTTAAATAATTACACAGCTCATCTCATTAAAATCTGCAATAATTGGTCTTTTCTCACATAAATTAAGCAAAGATAATGAAATACCATGGGATACATGAAAGTAATTTAAATTTATTTATTTTATTTTATTTATTTATTTTATTTTTTGTTAACCTAGTCTCGACTGATATATTTCCCATTTCAGCAGAGGCAGGGGGAGAAAAGCTCCACATATGGACATAAGAGATTTATAATGAGTACAACAAACAACAAGTTACAAACAACAGACTTGTAACACTTCACTCAACCTCAATGAAAACCAAACAACTAAAAAAAAAAAAGGAAAACTAAAATAAACAACATACAACTCAAATACAACTTCTAGAATAAGAGAAATAATATAAGACCAGGGAAAAGAACAAAAAAACAAAAGATTACAAAACTAACTACATAACCTAGAACACTACCTACCTATTCTATCATAATACTATATTGTAGCATGACATATTGTAGAGGGAGAAGAGTTAGAGTAAAAAAGCAGTAGAGAGCAAAGTAGAGGTTGATAAAGATATAACTTCCTATAAAATAGGGTCAGAGACTGGGGAATAGGTCAGGAGAACAAGGAAAGGGGAGGGATTCAAATTTCATTTGACTTTATCTCGCTTTTGGATATGAATAGTTTTCAAAGGTGTTACAAATAGCAGATGTTAGAAATTGAAACCATTATTTGTATCAGCAAACTGTAGAATACAGAACCAATTGGACAGGACAGCTCTCAGTCAACATCAGCTGCATCATATTACTTTTTGGCAGAAGTCAATGTGTGTTACTCTTAAACATTTATCCACTATGGACCAGGGATGATACAAAGTATACTTTTGTGACAAAGCTCTTAGCTGTCTTTAAAGACAGGTGTGCAGTGAGGCCAGACCTGGCATACAGTCTTTCCCTTATAGATACAGTAATCCATGCACATAGTGTACATGCAAAGGTACCCTCCCATGCTGTACAAGATTCACAATTATAGTACATTCTGAGTAACACCTGGCCCAGTGTGATACATCAATTGTTGGACTGCACATGGCAGCAGGAATGAATGTGACCCTTGACAATATTGTACACCACAATACACAATGTATCTTCTTTGTAATGCAGAAAGGATTGGTATCAGTCATATTCCACCAGTAAGAACTGTAGTCCATGTCTATGAGTTATGGCTGAATGGCAGTGTACAATACATAGTGCTCAGAGTGCTTGTAAACCTCTGTGTGTTATACATGTAAATACCAATGAACAAGTTTATCTTACTTACTCATTTTTATAGACTAAATCCCTCCAGTGCCTTGCTCTGTCCAAAACCTCTCTGCTGTGCTGACGTAAAGTCCTGTACAGAATTTATTACTCCATCTGGTCCAACATGATATATTCCACAGGTCTGCTACCATTTCCATGGAAAATAAAACTTCTTCGCTTTTGAGTAAAAATTTGATCATAATGATAAAGTGACAACACAATGGTTGTTGTGGATTATTATTTTTTTTTAATTCCCAAGAAGCATGGAATTGCTTCTAATTAAAAGGCATCTTCTGGCTTTTCCTCTACTTGCATCAGTATAGAAATTTCCTTTCTTGTCTTGGAAGTTGTCTGAGTTGCTTGAATATCACAACTTCTGATTTCTCTACTTATTGCACCTAATTGTTCACCTGAACTCTCGTGTCCTGATTTTCACATACCTTTTGTCCTCTCCAGAATTGTGACATCAGCCTTATCAGAATGTTTTTCCAGTAGTCCATTTGCATGGTCTGAAATGTACCGAGTACAAAATTATCTATAGTATTAGTTATCCGCACATCTTGTATAAGTATTTGTTGTTGCTAACTAGGGTAGAGCACTGATCTCCACGAACCTTTTTCAGACTCAGCACAGGAACACTTTCTCTGGTTAAATGACTTGCTGAGAGACATACAAACAGTGGAGGCAAACAGACTCAAACCCTGGACTACAGGACCACAGGAAACAGCTTGTTTGCAGCACAAAAATAAAATAAAAAAATAATAAACATGCTATATATTATTCAGGGGAGTATCCCTTGTGCAGTGGATAGACTTTTTTCAGCTCCAAGGGCATGGCTATATTTTTCCAGCTGATCATTCTACCCCTAATAGTGTTATTACTATATGGAGCTAGAACAAAGACTGATACTGCTGTTGCTTATTTTGTTAACGTTCCTCAGATCCACAGACAGGGACATGGGGATATGTACATATGCTGTCGTCTGTAGACACACTGCAGCTACCTTCTCACCTTCCTCAATGAAGATAGATACATATTCTAGTAAAAGTATAACTACAATTATGGAAACAAATCTTAATCCTGTCTGGACTTTGTCACTTTGTCTGCGGCAAAGCTGACATTTCACTGATTATATAACGTTTGTTATGCAATTTTTATGTATTCATTTTATTTATTATTTATTTTTATTTTATTTTGTTCTGTTACCTCCAATTCATTAGATTTGTATCTCAGCAAAAATACAAAACTAATATATTAATTTAAAAGGCTTGAGCAGTTTCCTGCTTTATGAATTTTTTTGCTGAGATACATGAGTTGCCTAAAATCTCAAAGCCTCCTGATTCTTGTGGATGAAACCAGTGGAGAAACTATGTATTAATGTTGTCTAACAAATAATAACTGATCTTGCTGCTTATAAACCACAAAGTTTGTTATTTGAAGAGTCTGTAGTTTTGACTGTATGGACTCCTAAATGACTAAAGGTCCCTGTATAAATTATACATTGTTACTTGTTTAGGAAGCCTAGTCCATTGTTAGTGACCCTTGAAGTTCACTATAGCTATCTGAGTGGGTGTATAGGAAGAGAATCTCTATACAGTCCACAATAAAACAAACAGCTAAGTATCTGTATTAGAGTGAGGCCTGTCTTGGTTTTCTTGTTTTGGTGAACGTTAATGCCAGGTTTTTTATCATGTTTTGTTTACAGAAGCACAGTTCTGTAAATATTGCTTCTCCATACCACATCATATAATGGGTGTATATTAGTTCGAAATTGCATTGCAGCGAACACCTAATCATTGACCCTAATCATAGGATCATAGGAGGTTACTAGGCTAATGGCCCTGCATCCCTTACAAGCCTAGCCAAGAGTTTATCCACAAAAAAGAAACCTCAGTCAGCACCTGTCACCACTGTCAAAGAGGGACAAAGGTGGAACCCCTGGGACAAATTTATGGTTTTCCATCCCCTCATCAAGACTGTGTTTGAAGAGGGCCAGTGAGGTACTCTGTTTGACATGTATGAGAAGTCTATTCAAGAGACGGAGCAGACTCTGGGAGACAAATCTATCTCTCCAGCAGGTTTTGTTGATGTTGCATATTAGATTTAGGCCTATCGAGCAGGTAATGTGCAAGGACTTAGACTTACAGATATGGAGCTTCTCTAGTAGGGCAGGGTCTGGTATTGCCTTGTAGGTGAGACACAGATCAGCTCTGAGCAATCTGTGTGATACCAAGTAGAGTGATAGTGATTTAAGCCTGTCTGCATAGGATAGGTGCTGGAGGCCATGGATTCTCTTTGTGAGGTATTTCTGTGGCCTTTCCAGTTGGTGCAGGTGTTTGGAGAGGTACATACCAAATGGGGCATTATACTCAATCATAATTCTAATAAGGAAGGAGTATAGAGAGGTAATAACCGCCTTTTTTCTGGATGTAATCTCTTTACTTATAAGATGAACTAACTAAAAGGCTTTTCTGACCACAGCCGCCACATGATGGTTGAATGTGAGATTGTTGTCAACCTGAGTTCTGAGGTCTCTCACCACAGGTTGTGTGTTTAGGGGGTTGCTGCTTGATGTGGTAAATCAGTAGGGGGCCGTGTTTTTGCCAAATGGTACGAAAATACATTTTTTTGCTGTGAAAATCATTTCAGTGATTCATTGACTTTACAGAAACCAAGGAAAAAATTACCTCACAGCACAACATGCCAACAGCTAAGCAAATTGAATCCACCCAAGTGGGGTGGGGGTTGTGCCCCCCACAACCCCACTAACTATATATACCAACTCCGAGATTGCACTACACATGCGAAAAGGGCAAAGTTGTGTTGTAGGGCAAGTATTTCCTTGCCCTCTGTAAATTCAGTGAATCACTGAAATGAATTTCGTTGTATGAGGGTCGATAATTAGGTGTTCACTACAGTGCAATTTTGGCAAGCTAATATAGACCCCATATAACTAAAAACGCTTTCTTCCACATAAGGACTGACCCTTCACACAAATTGCATAATTGTGAATTGTCCCTGAATACATGAAGGCACCCGACATGCATACATGTACAGTTTTACTCAACAGCTGCCAACCCCCCACCCCCCAGTGGCTTGGTAGTGCCACGTGAATCATAATAATGGATAACACAGTTATCTCAGGAACATGACAGATACTGTTATAGACTGTTGGTTCTAGAAGGAGGATGCATATACTGCCTGCAGACTTTATGTTGCTCTACATTACAGAGGATGCATTTCTTCTGTTAACATGTTAATTAGGGGAGACTGGGCAGAAGTCATGGGGTAGGATTTTCAAAAGGCAGATGCAAGAGATGTGTCAAAGCATTGTGCCACTTTAAAATGTGGATTCAGTATTGAAAATGACACTGTAAACTGCACACAGTTTCGGCTTATCATTTGTACCTTACTATATTGACCTTTTATTCATTTATTTTATTTTTTCTTTTAAACTTGATAGCCACATACATTGTTTATATTTATTGTTTTGCTGTGACATCTGCTGACCATCAGCCTCCTCTCAGCCAAATGAATTATTTATTCCCTCATCACTGATCAAAGAGTCAGCCAACAGGGGCCATCATTAAGGCAGCAATTGGTGGTGGTTTGAGGGTATTTCACTTTATACCTCCCACATGTACTCAGGTAATCAGCAGAAGGGAGACATGCCATGGGCTGACTACATTGGATGGTTCTGACTTCCACAAGGGACATTACCAGCAAGCAGCCTTGCTCCCTCTCCTGAAGCATGGGAAGGGGTTTTCCAGGTTTCAGGTGGAAAAATCATACTTTCTTTTGTATGCCCAGAATACCCACAAGTCTCACCTCACACCAGCGGTGACAGGTAGACCATGCCCATTTGCTCCTCTGCCTCTCTTCTCAGAGCCTCTAATATTGGGGCTGCTTATCGAGCCCCCATTTGTTTGAGTCACAGTCAAGGCTTCATCCATCTGTGTCATGGAACCAGGACAATCATTTTATTCTCCTAAAGCATTTATAACACAGTAACACAAATATGAAATTAAGAAATCATTGAAAAATAACAGTTAAATAATCTGCAGCATATAGAGTATAATTAAGAACCACACAACTGATTTAGCAATAACTGTTTGCGGGCAAACTGTCATGACAATGTGGTATACCCTATGAAAAAAAGAACCTTGTTTCAGTATTTAAATTTATTTTTCTTGCTATATTTTCAGACTTTCCACCACAAAAACTACAAACCAGACTAATCTCTAACTTTTTTAGAGTTTTTTGTGGGGCAGTGAACCATAATGATTTTAGGACATGAAATAACTCTAACTGTAGTTTATGTTGTTGTTATAGTTTCTTCCAAATCCAGATGCAGTGTGCCATAGCATTGTCTCTGGTTTGATCTGCCACCTGAGATAATTCCAGGTTGTAATACCGTAGTGCTGAACAGAAGTGAGATAACCCAGAGCATACCACAGTGTGCATAGGAGGCACTGCATGCATAAAGCCCAGATAATCAGATTATAACCCCTGAGTCTGGAGGGCTGTTGTGTCTATCATCAAATGCATACCATTGCTGATACAAGTCATTTGTGTTTAATGCAAGTTTGCAATTTGAAATTGGTTAGAAAATTATAGCCCTACGCAAAGTACATGCAAAGTACATGAAGGAGGGTTGTAGTAAATTCATATCACCAATATTGTTCACAGCTGTTTCAAAACTATTCCTACCATTTGGGAAAAATAATAATGTGGTTAATCAGAGTACTCAAGAGTTATACACTGTGAAAGTAAGGAAGACCTATGTTTTACCAGTTTTCATAAATGTACATCAGGATCCGTGTTGAAAAACAGGAAGGCTTGATCAAAAAGCAAATTCATCTGCTTACATTTGTGAAATACACTTTTTAAGAATAATTTAGAAGTAGAGTATTTTCCAGCAGTTTGGAAATTTGATAATGGTGATATCATGTCATAAATCCATGAAAGAGGAACATTCATTTGTGATTTATTATAGTAAAAGTGTTTTTACTAAATAGCCCTTTTGTTATGATTGTTATGAAACTGTATGCCTTTTCCTTAGTTCTGCTTTGCGGAGTGACAGTCACCTTTTCCTTATTGCTGCTTGAAGGAGTGACAGTCTTTCAATACTCTTCCTGGCTTCTGGCATGACTGCTATTTCTCTGGCAGGTTGACAAAAAACTCTCCACTCTTGAGTAGGTCAGACATGCAAGGAAGAACATATACAAAAGCAGTCCCATATTCTTCCATAGAAGAAGGCTTATATTTTACTCATGAAATGAAATACTCTACATCCTAATAATGCCAGAGGTTCAGCCAGCTCCTCTCTGACCTTTGGTCATAAGCAGGTGTGTATCTGACAAGCCCCACTGCTTTTTCACTTTTAATTGTATGAGTTCCCTCTGGACTTTATCCTCTGCAGTGGACTGGTAACTATTATCCCAGGAGTCCTTTATTCATATGTTGGGCTAAGCCTGCTTCTGTTTCTCTCATTTTGCTTCATTATGTTTCTGTGTTGATAAACCTTTCTCGTGTGTTTTTCTCCTTCTTCTTTGAACCCTCCTAATCCTACACTGGCCTTTTATTTGTTGCTTATGCAACAAATTGTCCTAGATCTTTATCTTTTGTTTAACAATAGTCCTGTGTTTTCTGCCTGCTCTACATAGCTGTTATCTTGAATATAGTTTTTCCTGATGTTTTCCTTCATTTTTTTGTGACTTATGTTTTCAAGATTATATTTTCCTTCACAATTTTTTTGTTGTTAAAGTCATAGAAATCATTTTCTTATTACTGTTATGCTAATTATGATAACATTCATGGCACTCCATGCATTCTAAGTTTTGTTCACTGAATGTACGCTCCTATTGCTTCACCAGTATTCTCCAATATATTCTTTCTGCAGTCAGGTATCTTAAAATCTGATGCCCATGACCTTTGTATTTCTAGGTATCTGTTATGACATTGTTTTTTTTTTCATAGTGGTTTTATTCCGTGATCACTGATGGTGAAATTGGTACTATATGAGACACACTTGCAATACTGTTTTCTCTGCAATGTCCAGAAATTCTACCCTATTAGTGGTTTCTGTAACTCTGCCTGAGAATGTCTTTGCACAGGACTTCAGGGAATTGCTATTCTCTGCTGATAAAGTGAGGGAAGATCAGTGTACACAAACAAGGTAAAGGTCTCCTTTCATGCACTTTTCTTTTTTGGCAAGCTTCTGTTACACAGTTTTGGAATATCCCATCTCTGGTATGAATCCACTGTACTTGAAGACTGATCACTGTCCAGTGGATAGTAGCCTTCTTCCCTATCTCAATATATTAGCACAATGCCTTCCCTAAATTCAGTGGGTAAGACAAATGAGTGACAAGAAGTCTGCAAATGATTGGCTTGCATAATATTATATGCAAATCCTCCTTCACGAAAAGCATCCCATGGCGAAATATAATCTGCCCAGATGCCCTATGTTTTGGCATTTATAACACTTAATTGACAGGACATGGGGATTTTGTCTCACCTATGGAGTTGACAGGAGTTCTTACTTGATGAGTTAGTGTTTGATGACCTAAAGATTCACTGAAGAGGCTTCAGTTAATTACAGATACACAGTAGGCATACTGCCACCAAAACCTAATACTTCATTTAACAGACATTTGAATTGTGATATACAGAGCACTGGATGTGTCCAAATTTATGTTGGTAAAGCCATGTATCTACAGCATTACAATTAGCGTCATGGAAGCTGAAATGTTTATGAAAACCCCAGCTGTGACTTTGGAGCAGCAGTGGATACTGAATCAAGTCACAATTACCCACAGTTGTATGTGTGTGCAGAACTTTCAATAGATACTTTAGGATGTAACTTAAAACAAATCACAACACCCTGGGAACTTGGTGATATTATTGTAAAAATAAGGGTTCTTTTTACAGCATGGAATGAGGAGCATTCAGCAAAACATCTGTGGATGAACAATGCAATGCTTTGTTTTCAGAATGTATCCATGCATTCTAGTGCACCATGGGGCTCCTCCTACCTCAGGTATTGAACTTAGAAAAGGTTTTTATAAAGTAAAATCCTGGTGATCTGTCCTATAGGTTGTAGTGTCATTAAAAGGTGCATCCAATGTCCTTGTGCAGCAAGATACAGATCACTCTTGTGTTCCACTGTCCCATTGAAATGGTGTGTGATGAGTACAGTATTAAGTGATTCAAAAACGTATTCCAACAATTGTTAGCATTACCTAATGAATCTCATTAAAGACATAACTGTGTACTAAACATAATGTACACAGCATAGTAATCTGAATTCTGTGTTTAATGAACACAGGAGATAGTACTTGACAATTTACACGATGCTGAAAAGAATGTCAAATTTTCATAAACTGTGTTTGTTGATTACTTTATACAGAAGCAACAAATGTATCCTTGATTTAAAAAAAAATACCAGCCTTCTATTGTAATACTGATTTTATACAGAATTTGTTGAAACTGTTACTTTATTCCATAATGTTGATAGCTGTGCCTGTTTGAAGTTAGAGGATGCTCTCTGAATTCTTCTGTCCACCATTATTACTCCTGTGCCTACCCCATCTTCCCCACCCTTACCCCTTCGCCTAATACCAGCCCTACACACTGAGTTATTAAGCACCCCATTCCCTAAAAGTACCACTATGCGAGTTAGTTAGCTATTTTTCAGACCAGTCAGAAATAGAAACTGTTCTCCTTTTTAATTGGCTTACTGATTCAATAATATAGTGCTTTAATGAAAAGTAAGTTCAATTATTTTTTTTATTTTTTTTTAAGTTCAGTCATTTTTTTATGTGAAATGTTTCTCAATGATTAGTGTGTGGGACCAGTAGTAATGTGTTATTCATGATATATGTTTATGTAGATACTCATTTATATCTATATATTTGTATCTACATGTATACCAATAACTGTGTCTGTATATGTCTTTATCTATAGCTAGCTAGCCATTATCTGTATATACATATATATATATATATATATATATATATATATATATATATATATATATATATGTCTATCTATATTTCTTTCAGTGGTGTTTGCTATTGGCTAGTATGCTTTTTTGAGCTTTTTTAGTGCTGCAATAAATAGCATTGTGCTCATGTACTATAAGCTGCTACATGTTACACTGTAAACTCCTATTCTTGATTTAATTTAATAGATATGCTTGCACTACTAAGCCATATGAAATCTGGGATAAGTCTGATTTACTTTATATACTGTGTATACTGAGTCATCTGTATACATTTATGGATTTTTAATCTTGTTAAGAAATATTTTTTTCTGTAGTTAGAGAAAAGGGAAGTAGGTCATTTTCAGGCCTCTGATTGCTTTAGAGCCTTTAAGAGTATTCTTTGTTATCTTACCTCTCAACCTCTTAGCACAAAAAATCTAGACAAAGCCAGAAATAATGTGGTGACAAAGCCCCAAAAATAGGGACACATTTTAAACTTTGCTTTTATAAACTTAAAGTTGTTAAAATAAGAGGTCTTGTGTTACCATACATTTTCTGAGGGATATGAAGTCTGAAACGTAAATGCCTGTCATTATTTAGTGAACTCAATCCTCAATGACTTTTCCACAAAAATCCAGAAAACTACACATTTTATGAGGAACAGACCAAAAATATGAATCAAAGTCTGGACATTCTGTGAAAATCTGCATATTTCAGAGGTATGATTGGCTAGTGTGTTCTTTTGACCTTTTTCAACTGTTTTCAGTGTAGCTGTAAGATGTTCTTCATCTCACATTGCTGCAGTCCTTACACTTGGGTAGTCCGCTGTCCTCGGTCGGCCCGAATATCAAAGTATTAGGCTGACGTCGATCAAGGCGCTTAAGACTGACATCAGGACGTCAGGGTACAAATGCGCATGACCGACGTCATATCCTCAGTCTTTTTTGCCGCATGGTCCGATGCAGAAGCAGCGTTGCAAGTGCCGTTTCTGAAATTTTTCGAATTGAGTTTCAGACCGAGTCAAAGTTGGCTAAGTACCCGTTAGAATATTTTAGTTTTTCTTGCCTCAGTGGTTTACCGGATGTCAGAAAAAGTGAATAACTGTATTTCTTGTGGGAAGCAGATACCGCATAGGGATTATCATACTTTGTGTATTCCTTGTTTGGGGCCTGAGCACGACGTTGTTGGGTGTCGCTTTTGTGCTAGGTTCAATAAGCGCACTATTAAGCGAAGGTTAGATTGTGCCAGGTTGGTTTTCGGGAAGCGGTGCAATTATAATATGCCGCCGGATGCTCCGTCAAGAAGCGCAAAGACAAAGCAGCTAAACCCAGGCAAGAAGAGTCGTCCGTGCGGACGCCGGTTCTTTAGAGGCGCCAGTGGAACCGGTGGTTCGCCGAGGCTTCTCTGGAGTCCCAGGGGAGACTTTGATATTGCAGGATGTGGCCTCTCAGGAGGCAGGTCAGGCTGAAGGGGCTTCTCAGGTTACTGTACTCCCTCCCTTCCTAGGGTGGTTAGGCCCTCTCCTTCTGTTTCCAAGGCTTCTCCCAGAGGCAGGCCAGGTTTAGCTTCTGTTGGTGTCACTCCTAGTTCAACAGGATCTGTGCCCAAGAAGCACATGCTTAAAATGGCAGAAGATTTAATTACTTTGGTTAGAGGTTCTTTGCACCCTCATGATAAGAGGCCTAGGGTGGAACCAGAGTTGGGGAGTTTTGAGCAGGCTTCGGATGTTTCAGAGTCTTGCTGAAGACTTGCAGGAGTACTCTCCTTATTCTGATTCTGATGCAGATGATTCGACTCCTTCTGCTTCTCCTCCAGAGGATTTTTTTTTCAGAGACTCTTCATTCCATGAGGGAACATTTTAAGTGGGAAGGTCAAGACTTCTCTGATTCCAGGAAAAGGCTTAGGGAATTTTTGCTTTTACCCCAGCATAGGCCTTTGGCTATACCTCCTGTTCTGGATGTTGTGGAAGATGTGTTTGCAGAGGCTTCACTTAATCCTGATTCTTTGCCTCCTGCTCCTGTTAAACCGGATAGGTATTACAGGGTGCCTGAGGCTCATAAATATCTTTATAAGAGTCCTAGGGCGGACCCAGAAACTGTTAGTCAGGGACCTAAGGGTGTCAAGGCCTCTGTTGTAAAACATCCGGTTCCTCCAGATAAAGAGGCCAGAGCTTTGGATAGATGGGGAAAGAAAGTCTATACTTCTTCCACCTTAGCTATGAGGGCTTTGAATTGCCAGTTTCACATGTTGAAATATCAAAACTATCTTCTTTCTCAATTGAAGTCTAAGGTAGATGCTCTGGCGGAAGGCATTGAGTGTAAAGAATTACAAGATTTGGTGCATGTCTCGAACAGGTGGGTAAGCATTCTTTGCAATGTGGTTTTGATGCTGTACAGGCCTCGTCTAGGGTGGCTGCCACTGGTTCAGTTCTTCGCAGGCACGCCTGGCTGAGGGATCAGAATTTATCTGACCATGTTAAGACAAGGATTTTGGATGCTCCTTTACAGTCTGATGTGTTGTTTGGTTCACCTGTGGAGTCAGTCTTGAAGAAAATGGAAGACAAGGCTAAGTCTATGCAGGCTGTTAAAGATTTTTGCAAGTTCAGCCTCCAAGTTTAGTAGGAATTGGCCTGCTAAGGGGTGGACGTATCCTTCTTATGATTCTCAGTCTAGGGGTAGATCTAGGCGTGGTAGGGGCAGAGCTCGAGTTCCTTCAGACCTAGAACGGGAGTTCACCTGCACAGTCTTCGGTTGAGGGCAGGGGCCAGTCCTTTCGTAAACAGGCCCAATGACCTACCTTTTCAGCTGCCAGATCCTTCTTGCCTGGCAGCACCTTTGGGAGGAAGGTTGGCACTCTTCAAGGAAAATTGGAGTTTGATTACTCAAGACAGATGGGTATTGGATATCATACACCAAGGTTACAAGTTTTATTTCCATACCTTGCCTCCTTTCAAAGGCATGCCAGACGTTCCTCCTCAGCAAAGACTAGAGGCTCACAAACAAATTTCTCTGCTACTTCAAATAGGGGCCATACAGACGGTCCCCCTACCAGAAGTGGGCCTAGGATTTTATTCTCGCCTGTTCCTAGTACCAAAGAAGGGGAACACGTGGAGACCAATTTTGGATTTATCTATCCTCAACACATATCTGGACATTCCCAAGTTCAAAATGTTGACGTTACAACAGCTTTTGCCTCTGCTGGGCAAAAATCACTGGATGGTGACTCTGGATCTCAAGGAGGCTTACCTTCATGTTCCTATCAGGCTCAGTTGCAGGAAGTATCTGCGTTTTCGGGCTGGGACTTCTCATTATCAGTTCTCTGCATTGCCCTTTGGCTTATCTACTGCCCAGAGTGTTCACGAAAGTTCTGGCTCCAGTGATAGCTTTCTTCAGGCTAAGAGGAATACAGATCTATCCTTATTTGGACGATTGCCTGATTCTGGCCCAAGAAAAGGACGAACTTCTTCATCATTTACAGTATGTGATAGCAGTGCTAAGATGCCTGGGGTATTCTGTGAACGAAATAAAGTCCAGTCTAGAACCCTCTCAGGACATGTGCTTTCTGGGTGTGAGACTGAATACAGCATCCCAGATGGCCTTTTTGACCCCGGACAAACAAAAGAATCTTTCTCTTTACTTCCATCAATTGTCTCATCAGTCCAGGCTGACTACAAGGACAGTCCTTCAAGCCTTGGGGTTCATGGCATCTTGTATTCTGGTGCTTCCCAATGCCAAACTGCATATGAGGAAGCTACAATGGTATCTCAAAAATGTATGGACACAGCACTGCCAAGATATGGACACTGTCATTCAGATAATACCTTGCATTCAAAAGGAGTTTTTGTGGTGGGCTCACGAATGTCACCTAAACAAGGGACTCTCTGTGACCTGACCAGAGGCGAGTCAGATTCTAACGACAGATGCCTCAGACAAAGCTTGGGGAGCTCATCTAAATGGAAAGTGGGTACAAGACACGTGGCCTGCCAGACTTCAACATCTACATATCAACTTGAAGGAGATGTTAGCAGTCCAATTTGCATTAATAGCTTTCAAGGATTTACTTCTTCCAGGGCAGGTGTTGGTTCTAACAGACAACACAACTGTCATGTGGTACATCAACAAGCAAGGGGGAACGCATTCTTATCCTCTATGCAGACAAGCAATGATTTTGTGGGAGACTGCTCTCAGTTTACAGCTGAATCTTCAGGCAAGGTTTCTGCCGGGAGCATAGAACTCCTTAGCAGATGTGTTGAGCAGGCAAATTATGGATCCCCACGAGTGGAAATTGGATCCTCATGTATTTCAGAAATTGACAGTGTTATGGGGAACTCCAGACATAGATCTGTTCGCTTCTCCACTAAACTACCAGCTGCCAAAGTTTTGCACAAAAAGGTTTCATCCCACAGCTTGGAAAGTGGATGCTCTTTCATTCAATTGGAGCAATCTTCATGTATATGCCTTTCCACCTCTGCCTCTCCTCCCAAAGGTACTCCTGAAGGTCAGACAGGACAAGCCAAAGATGATTTTAATAGCTCCAGATTGGCCTCGACAGCACTGGTACCCATTACTGAGAAGTCTGGTACGGGAGCCTCCATGGCCTTTGCCTTCGATTCCACACCTGCTGTCTCAGGAGAACAGTCATTTACTCAATGCCAAACTTCACTCTCTTCATCTAACAGCCTGGCATATTCTGTTTTAAACCCTGGAGGGTCTCAGCTTCCACAGCAAGTTTTGAATGTTATCTTGGAGGCCAGAAGGCCTAGTACAAGGAAAGTGTACGCAGATAAATGGAAGAGATTTTTATTTTGGAGTACAGCAAAGGAATTTGATGTTTCTCAGCCTAATTTAAGTGTGGCTCTTCAATATCTTACTGAGTTACTGGACAAAGGTTTGTCCTTCTCTTCTATTAAGGTTCATGCTGCAGCAATTTCTGCTCACTATGACTGTGACCCACCATTGTTTTCTCATCCTTTGTTTAAGCAATTCCTTAGAGGGGCAAAGAATATAAGACCCCACGTAGAGCTCCTACTCCTGCTTGGGATCTCAATTTTGTGTTGGAGAAACTCACTCTACAACCTTTTGAGCCTGCAGCTACTGCCGAGTTGAAATATTTATCATGGAAGACTGCTTTTGTTGGCCATTACCTCTAGAAGGGTTTCTGAATTACAGGCCCTTATGGCGGTTGAGCCTTTCTTAATTTTCCATAAGGATAGGGTATCTTTGCGTACTAATCCTTCCTTTATGCCTAAAGTGGTTTCTAGTGTGGCTTTAAACCAAACTATTCATTTGCCTACTTTTTATGCAAACCCCCAAAATAAAGGGGAAAAGATTTTGCACACTTTGGATATACACAGGCAGTTGCGATATTATTTGAGCAGAACTAAAGGATTCAGGCAGTCTCAGCAGTTATTTGTTTCTTTTGCTTTGAGTTCTCAGGGCAAGCCTGTGTCAAAACAAACTATTTCTAAGTGGATTGGGTTTTGTATTGCTTTCTGTTATTCCCATCATGGTAAGGAGATTCCAGCTGGGATTAGGCCTCATTCCACTAGGGCTACTGCCACTTCTACAGCTTTTAAGGGGGATGGCAACTAAAGATATTTTGGAGGCAGCTACTTGGAGTTCAGTGCATACTTTCTCTAAGCATTACCACCTTCCACTTTACTCTAAATCTAGGGCTGGTTTTGCCACTGCAATTTTACAGGGCATTTTGGCAGCTCCTACTGCTTTATAGTTTTGACATCCTCCCTTACCTCTGCTTTGGGATTCTACCCAAGTGTAAGGACTGCAGCAATGTGAGATGAAGAACATAGTACAGTTTTGTACCTACCATAAATGTAGATGTTCGAAGATCCACATTGCTGCCGTCAATACCCTCCCTCCTTCCCTCTGTGGTTAGAGGCGGTTGTGTGGTTTGGGTTGTGAATATTGTGGATAGTGTATATATTGTACATATGATTAGTGCAAGGGTGGTTGGTTGTTTTTTGCTGTCTTTTGGTTTTGACCTTTCTTTTTAGGGTCTTCTGACATCTGGGGCAAGAAAAGACTGAGGATATGACGTCGGTCATGCGCATTTGTACCCTGACGTCCTGATGTCAGTCTTAAGCGCCTTGATCGACGTCAGCCTAATACTTTGATATTCGGGCCGACCGAGGGCAGCGTACTACCCAAGTGTAAGGACTGCAGCAATGTGGATCTTCGAACATCTACATTTATGGTAGGTACAAAACTGTACTTTGCTTGCTCTTGGACAACTTTGGGCTCATTTGCTAAGGGTTGCTACATATTGCATGCTGAGGTGTATACCCATGATTCTGACCTAAGGTACATAATTTGATTACATTAGCAAACTTCACAATATCTATGGCAGGTGAGTTTTCCTATCTTACCATGTTAGCTGTGCATATATTGTGCATTTAATTAAGCTTACCAAGAAATTATTTATGTTTTTTCTATAGTGAGAGGATAAGGAACCAGAATATTTTTAGATTAACAGTTTCTTTAAAACCTTTAAGAGTATTGCTTGTTATTGGCCAGTGTGCTATTTTGAGCTTTTTCACCTGTTTCAGTGTTACTGTAAATTGTCAGCATTTATTTGATGCTGTACTAAGTGCAGCATGGTGACATTATGCATTGTACAAACCCAGGCGACTTGGCCTACATTTGTGCTCTTATCTCCATCTGCTCCCAGACATCCTTTCGTCAGCCGCAACCAGTAGCTGTGCAATGAGCCTCAATGTGCTCTTGGAGTACTGACTATTCCTTCCAACAGCTCATAGCTGCTCTTCAGTATTAAAGCATGCACAGTTGCTGCCTTAGTTAATGAATACCCTTAGTTTGTAGACAATGATACTAGTCTCACCCTCTCCACCAATCTATGCAACCTTAGATGTTCATCATGTTTCACTGTTGCAGTCCTAACTTATGGGTTATCCGGCTCCCAGTAGTCCTCAATCGGTCAGAATACCAAAGGTAAGTAAAAATGACATTGGCTGCTGTCAGATGTAAAGGACATCAGGACGTCCAATACAAAAGGAGGCAGCCAAGGTTTACCTTTTTTTGGTTTCTGACTACAAAGTTGAAGTCAACTACAGCTAAGTACCCTGTTGGGGATCCTCTTTTCTTGCCTTAATGAATGTCAGAAAAAGTTAATAATTGTCTTACCTGTGGAAAGCAGATTCCCCATAGAGATTTTCATTCCTATTGCATTATTTGTTTAGGCCTTGACCATGACATTCCTAATTGTGATCTCTGTGCCTCCTTTAATCCGCGTACTATTAGTCGTTGGGCTAAGCTTTTAGCTAAAAAATTTGGGGTTAGGCCTAAGTTTGTCAGTATGGCATCCACTGGTCTCCAGGCTTCAGATATCCCCAAAAACCATAAGGATAAGGACCACGACAGGCTTCAGAAGGTTAAGTCCTCAGATGATGTTAAGATGGTAGTCGGTCATGCGGTAGCCAGTGAGGTGCCTTTGCAGCCCCTGCAGTCCATGGATTTTCTACCGCAGGCCTCGGTTGAGACCATTTCAGAGTCCCCCAGGCCTCCGGCCTCCATTTTGCCTTTGGACTTTTCCTTTCGTCTGTCGCTTCTTTAGGTGGAGCCAGAGCCGCTAAGCTGACTCCGTTGTCCGAGGCCTCCTTTCTTCGTTCAGACAGCAAGCTCATACTGACGACCTCTACTGTAACTTCAGTGGTTGCCAGGCCTCCCGAGTCCTTCAGACTTGCAGGTAAACTTCCATTTGTAAGCCTGTGAAAAAGCAGGCTCCAGCTTCTTCTCTTTCCCCTCAATCCCAAATGGTTAAAATGGCTAATGACCTTTTGACTCTTATTAAGGGTTCACAGCCTCCTCCTTCTAAAAGGAGTAGGGATGTTTCTCCAGAGGCTTTGTTTTTTTCTGATTCTGATTCTTCTAGCATTTCTGCTGATGAAGAGGAAGTTTCTCAGGCTTTTTCTCCTTTTGAGGATTCAGATGTAGAGGAGTCCATCCCTTCTGTTTCTCCCCTAGAGGATTTCTCTTTTGGTGATACTTTGAATACCCTCAGGGAACATTTTAAATGGGAAAGTCAGGATTATTCCCAATCTAAGAAAAGGATTAGGGAGTTTTTGGATTTACCTCAGCATAAGCCTCTGGCTATTCCCCCAGTGTTGGAAGTGGTTGATGATGTTTTTCTGGAAAATTCCTTGACTCCAAATTTGGTTCCTCCTGCTCCCAGGAAACCTGACAGGTACTATAGAGTCCCTGATTCTCATCTGTTTCTTTTCAGGAATCCGTTGGCTGATCCAGAGATTATTTCTCAGGCCCTAAAGGAGTTAAGGCCACTGTTACAAAAAATCCTGTTCCCTCTGACAGGGAATCTAGGAACCTAGATAGGTGGGGTAAAAAAGTTTATACCTCTGCTACTTTTGCTATTAAATCTACTAATTGTCTTTTTCATATGCTGAAGTACCAGCAGTACACATTGGAGGCTATTAAGTCTAGGATAGCAAGTGTCCCTCTGTTGGCAGAGAGTAAGGATATGCAGGATTTGTTGAATTCTGCCAGTCTTGTAATAAGCATTCTTTACATTGTTGTTTTGACATTCTAGAAGCCTTCTGCAGGGCTACAGCTACTGGATCTGTTATCAGGAGGCACGCTTGGCTCAGGGAACAGCCCCAACCAAAACCTGTCAAGGCTAAGCTTTTAGATGTACCTTTAAATAAGGAGAGTCTTTTTGACATCAAACCAGAGAAAGTGCTCAAAAAATGGAGGATAAGGCCAAGTCTATGCAAACTGTTAAGGATTGCCTGCAAGTTCAGCCTCCTCACTTTAGCAGGAATTACCCTTCTAAGAGTTGGATGTTTCCTGATACCAGCAGACAGAACCGTTCTAGGACTAGAGGTTACAAATCTTCTAGGGGGCAGGTGGCTACTCCTCAAAGGTCTAAGCGTTGGCAGACTTCCACTTCCAAGGTGGGAAGTTCTAAGCCTGCATCTCAATTTAAACACTCTCAATGACTTTATCCAACTTCTGCCTGTTCTTGCCTGCCTGGAGAGTCCTTTGGGGGGAAGGTTGGCCCTTTTTGCAAATGTCTGGGCCACTATCATGGATGACAAATGGGTACTCAGAACTGTATCTCTAGGGCACAAGTTTTCTTTCCACACCTTTACAGTTCCCAAAGGATTCCCGGACGCTCCTCCAAACCAAAGGGCAGAAGTAGAAAAACAAATGTTTTCTCTTTTTCATCTGGGAGCAATAGAATCAGTTCCTGCTCAGCAGGTAGGCCAGGATTTCTATTCCAGACTTTTCCTAGTTCCAAAAAAAAAAGGCACCTGGCATCCTATCCTAGATCTATCCATTCTGAACTCTTTCTTGGTAATTTCAAAGCTCAAAATGCTCACTGCATCAGTTGCTACCAGTGTTAGAAAAGGATTCCTGGCTGGTAACCTTGGCTCTTAAAGAGGCTTATCCGCACATCCCTATCAGGGAAAGTTGCAGGCAATACCTTTGTTTCAGGGTGGGCAAGCAACATTATCAATTCTCTGTGCTGCCCTTTGGCTTATCTACTGCTCCCAGAGTTTTCACAAAGTGCCTGGCTCCAGTCATTGCTTTTTGGTGACAGAAGAAAATTCAGATTTATCCATACTTGGACGACTGTCTAATTCAAACAAATTCTCAGGAACAGCTGTTAAAGGATCTAGAATTTTAAAGACTTTTCTCTCTTCCCTGGGTTACACTCTCAACAAGGAAAAATCAAAAATGGTACCATCCAAGGAGATAACATTCCTGGGAGCGAGTAGATGATATATCTCACCGAGGAGAAGCAGACAACTCTTTCAATTTACTTCAAGGACTTGGCAAGCCTGTCCAAGCTCCCTGCAAGGAAATACCTGCAAGCTCTGGGATACATGGCCTCTTGCATTCTCATGATTCCATATTCAAGACTGCTTATGAGGAAATTTCAATGGTACCTCAAGAACATTTGGTGTCACCACACACAGGACCTGGATATGATGATTCCTCTGCTTCCATCTCTGCAAACAGAGTTTCTATGGTGGGCAACAGCCTGTCTACAAAACACAGGTATGCCTTTTTGCCCACCTCCTGCCACTCAAGTTCTTACCACAGAAGCTTCAGACTATGCCTGGGGAGTTCACCTGGATGGCAGATGCATACAGGGACTATTGGAATGCCCAGCAAATGCACCTGCACATAAATCTAAAGGAGTTGATAGTGGTTCAGCAGGCCTTACTAGCTTTCAAGCATCTTCTTTCTCCAGGAACTCTGCTCGTCAGAACAGACAACACCACACTCATGTGGTACATCAACAAACAGGGAGGGACTCATTCTTACCCCCTGTGCAGACAAAGCATGAATCTGTGGTCCATGGCAGCATCCCTGGGCCTGCATCTCCTAGCTCAGTGATGGATCTTTTTTCCTCCCCAGACAACCATCTTCTACCTCTTTTTTGCACCAGACAGTATCACAGCAGAGCCTGGAAAGTAGATGCTCTGTCCTTCCCTTGGACGCTGTTGTCAGTTTATGCCTTCCCTCCTTTTCTTCCCAGAGTATTATTGAAGATCAGGGATGAGCGACCAAGGACTATTCTCATAGCTTCAGACTGGCCCAGGTAGCATTGGTGCCCACTGCTTCGCAGTCTCTCCCAATTTCCTCCTTGGCATCTTCCGCTGAAGCCAGATCTTTTGGTTCAGGAAGGGGGAAACATTCTACATCCTCATCTTCAATCTCTCCATTTGGCAGCATGGCTTATTGTATGACTCCTTCCTTTTCTTCTTCCCTTTCTCAGCAGGTGGTTGATGTGCTGAGGGAGGCCAGGAGGCCTAGCACTAGGAAATCCTATGCTGGCAAATGGGAAAGATTCTCTCATTGGATGCAGGCTAGAGGGGAATCTTCTTCTCAGCCTACTCTTCCTCTGATCCTGGAATACTTGGCTGATTTCCTTCAGGGTGGTCATTCATTTTCCTCTATCAAGATCCATGCTTCAGCCATTTCTGCTCATTGTTCTTTTGAACAACCCATTTTCTCTCATCCCCTGACGAAAATGTTTCTCAGAGGTGCTTGCAACTTAAAACCTCCCAGAAGGGCACCTACTCCAGCCTGGGATCTTAATTTTGTTCTGTAGAAACTCACTCTTCCTCCTTTTGAGCCAGCTGCCACTGCAGATTTAAAGTTTCTCTCATGGAAGACTGCCTTCCTCTTGGCTATAACTTCAGCTAGGAGGGTTTCAGAGCTGCAAGCTTTGATGGCTGTGGAGTCTTTTCTTATTTTCCATGCAGATAGGGTCTCTCTGAGAACCAACCCCTCCTGTATGCCTAAGAGGGTTTCTAGCCTGACTCTTAATCAGTCTACACACCTTCCTACCTTCTTTCCTAATCCTCAAAATAGAGGTGAAATGAATCCTACATTCTCTTGATGTGCACAGACAGCTTAGGTTTTACCTGGACAGGACTGAAGACCTTCGGAAATCAGCACAGTTGTTGGTCAATTTTGCCCCTGGAGCCCAGGGCAAGGTTATTGTAGGTAAGTAAACCATTTCTAAATGGATTGCACATTGCATTACTTTTTGTTATTCCTTTCATGGCAAGGTTCCACCTCAAGGGGCTAGGACCCAGTCAACTAGAACAGCTTCCACTTCTGCAGCTTTTTTAAGGGGTATCCCTACTAAAGACATTTTGGAGGCTGACATGGTCTTCTGTTCACACTTTCACAAAGCATTATAATTTGCCATTGTTTTCCAGATCCAGGGCAGGGTTTGCCACTGCTCTTCTGCAGGGCATTATCTCCAACCCTTGAGTCTGTTGGTTCCTCCTCCCTTTTCCCTGGGCTTTGGTAATCAACCCATTAGTTAGGACTGCAACAGTGAAACAAGACTAACATAGTACAGTTGTGTACACTTACCATAAATGTAGATATTTGAGTGTATTCACTGTTGCAGTCCTGGTTTCCCTCCCTCCTTCCCCCTTTTTTGGTCCTCTCCTATTCTCTTTTCCTAAGGTACAGGCTAAATTAGATATTATTTGCCAAAATAGCTTTTGGTTTAAGCCTTGTTTTCTGGAGGCTTCTGACTGCTATGGCAAGAAAGTCTGAGGAAGTGATGTCAGCTGCCTCTTTTTGTATCGGACATCCGACGTCAGCCGATGTCATTTTTACTTACTTTTAGTATTCTGGCTGATCAAGGGCTACCGGGAGCCGGATAACCCATTAGTTAGGACTGCAACAGTGAATACACTCGGACATCTACATTTATGGTAAGTGTACACAACTGTACTTTCTCACTCCTACTAATAAATCTAGTCTGTCTATCCCCAATTAAAAAAAAAATCCATAAGGTCTGCCTACCTGCCTGTTTTCCTTCTGTTACTAATCACTTAGCTCTGGCTTTCCTCAGGCAGTGTAAAAACAACTCAATGCTCATAGATGAACTAATACTCAACACAAATAATTCCACATGTGAGAAGTACAAAAATTTAACCTGGAGTCTTCCCTCTCACTAAGTCATGGTCTCTGAGCAGTACCACCTCCACCTCAATGTAAACATAATCACATTAAAATGTCTTATGTTGTGGCTGTAAAAAATTTTTTTAACAGTGCCTCCTAGAACTAATGAGACTTGGCATCAGTGAAAATCTAATACCTCATCTTTATCATACACATTTACAACAGTGAGTCACCATGAGTCAAATCACTTTAAATCTATTACTCTAAACCACTGTACTAACAAAAATGTCTCAGTGGTAGGTGACTCTATAGCTGAGTACACAGATTCTCTACTCACAAGGCTGAATAAAGATAGGGTAATTGTGAGATGTGCTTCAGGTGCTGAGCTGTAAAGACTCCTTCACTTGACAAGTAAGACTGCAGCATGATGATGATCTATGCAGAAGTCTATGACTCGTGGCACAAAGCCCTGAGGGACATGCAGAGAGACTTGTTGGAACTCTCCATCCATTTGGCAAACATGGGCAAGACACTGATCCTGAGTGGAATCTTGATTCTTCAAGAAAGATTCCAACATACGAAGAAAATATAATTGGGTTCAATAACTGGTGTCATTCTAAGGGGATCCAGTATGTGTTAGCATGGAATGAGATCTACTAAAACAACTCAACAACTTAGGTTAGCATCTGTAGCTAAGGACAATTATAAATCCTTTGATAGTTATATTAAGAAACTAAGCAATAATTCCTAAAATTTGTCTGAATGCATTCAAAAGTGCACCTCTCATTTGGACCCAATGAATATTTCCAATATACCAGCAAAAAATTCAATACTACGTTTACCCTCAGGACTTCTGTCTAAAACCCACAAATCCCAGAATCCCTTACACCCTCTATTATCGTAAAGGAACATCTACTGAAGGTGGTATCTAAGACCAAAAATATCACTTCTCTGGGACCGGTCAACATACTTGGATGTTTAGTAAATAGTACTAAGGATGCTCTCACACTGCCCCTCCTCAAACTGCTCAACCTAAGCTGAGCTACAGGTTTTGTCCCTGAGGTTTGGCCACAGCACTGCTGATGCCCCTACATAAGGATGGCTCTATCAGTGACCCTGAGAATTACAGACCCATCATTCTGATGAGCGTCATCTGTAAAACCATGGAATTTATTACAACTGACCTCATAAACTATGATATCAAAAATGTTAGTGTAGACCCCTGAAAGTTTGTCTTTGTCAAGTGGAAGATCCTTTCTGATTAATTTGGGTCATGCTGTTCACATGCACACACAGACACACACACATGCATTGTAAGTAAGCTAAATGATTTAAAATAGATCCTTATGTAGAAGATACTACTACAAGACAGAACCAACACGGTGTGACAGACACCTCATCAAAAGGTATGAAGGTAATTTGTGGTGTCACCCAAGGGTCAGTATTTGGAACCCTCTATTTTGTCATTCACTTTCCTATTCTACATACTGGGAACCAGGGCATCTGGCTAAGTTTTCATGTGACTACAAACTAGGGGTTATTGTCAAATCCCCATCTGATACCAACACCTTTCAAGAACTCATACTCATAAATAATTGGTGTTTATAGACATTGGAATATCCTTTTAGCAGACACTAGGTTATCGGAGTTTCTTCAGGACAGATGTTTTTTCTCCTTTCGTAGTGGGAGGACCCTTGGATCACATTTCAATAATTTTAAACATGGCTCCAGATACACTCAGGATCCCACTCTAAGAACTCTTACAGGTGATTTACTTTTATGTTGTGTCCCTTGTGGACACTGCACACATTGCTATAGGTTAATGAAATCCAAACAGTTTACCAGCAGGAACACAGGCATTGTTTATGATATCAGGTTCTATGCTAATTGTGGAACTGACTGGGTGATTTATCTTGTGACATGTATCTGCTCTGCCTTGTATATAGGACAAACTTCCAGATCCTTGAGACTATGCATATCTGAACATTGCAGTGCCATTAGGACCAAAAAAAAAAACAAGTAATGCTTTGCATAAATACTCAGTGGCACACGAGAATGCATGTTTTAGATTCATTGTTATAGACAGGATTGTGGGGAATAGAACAAATAAAGCTGAGTGGCACTCAATATTAAATACAAAAGAAAAGAAGTGGATCATTAAGTTGGGTGGTTTCATTCCACCGGGTCTCAATGAGAATTTATGAACAACCAATGAGCATGAATCTTGTTTCTACCTTGTAGTATATAAGAACAATGAATTTTAATGGCTTTTCATTAACACTGATGAAGGTTACTTAATTTGTTTAGCCAAAACCAGTTTGTTACTGCTCTATTTCTGTATGCTTTAATAAAGCATCTACATACTACAGTCTGCTGGCCTTTGTGTTTTTTTAATTGGTCTTATCCTTTTTGAGGCCGTGCAGTTGCCATACTTGCAAGGGTTGTTTCATTCTATAATTTGTGGTGTCACCCAAGGGTTAGTATTGGGACCCCTCTATTTTGTCATTCACTTTCCCATTCTACATATTGGGAACTGGGACATCTGGCTAAGTTTTCATATGACTACAAACTAGGGGTTATTGTCAAATCCACATCTGATACTAAAACCTTTCAAGAAGAACTCATACTCAAAATAATTGGTGTTCTGAAAATGGGTTCAATTGTGCAAAAAAAAATACTTGGGGTAAACACGCCCTCTCTTTAGCATACAGTATAGACAATGCCCCACTATAAAGTGAAAGTGGAGATGCGGACCTTGATCAGCATCTGACAAGTTTTAAACACTGTTGCTAACTGCAAAGGGAATATCATCTTGATCTTAAGAGCTCTTTTCCTTATATTCTGCATTGATTAAGCCAATTATCGAGTAACATTTGACATGTGAAATGACTAGACCAGAGGTTCATAACTAAAAAAGATAATTGGAGTTATAGACCCTGAGATACCAAGAGAGGCTGGAAGCACTGTCCCTTTTTTCAGTATCTTACAGATTCTTGAGGGGAGATCTATGCCTCATGTTTTGCACCATTAGAGACCCAGTTGTCCTAGATCCTGTATCTCCATAAGTCTAATAGTTCTACATGTACCAGAACCAGGAACCTAAATCATTACCGACAGGTAAATAAAGGCACCTCGGCAGTTCAAGACTATAAAGTCTTCCACACATTTAGACCAGCTAAGGAGGGACAAGTGGTAGAGTTCTATCAATCTACATGAAAAATAAGTACACCTCAAGACTGGTCAAACAGTATGACATGCTTGAGCTACTTCAAGTCCAACTAACATTAGGTAAAGCCCCTATTAGTGCTAACTATAGGTCCTCATTTATGACCAAGGATAACCATATCATGTACTTGAATGTACTGGCATTACTCAAAGTTCAGCCCAGCGCCACATTCATGAGTGCTGGATGTGTACACAACCACTAACATGAAGACTCAAATATTCCTAGCTTTTTTCAATGCAAACACTGGAAGAGCTAGTCTGTACCTGTACTAGGGGTGCAGATATCCTGGAGCTGGTACTCACAAATATGAGGGAACATTGCACCACCCCTCTTGTATAATGTCCTAACTGGTCAGATCAGATCACAACATGGTCCACCTTGAAATAATTATAAAGGGTGAACTTCCAGCAAACCCTAGAACCTTTAAGAAAATTTCCAAGGCTAACTACCTTCTATTAAACAATGGCACAGCTAAATTTCAAGCCTACCCCAAACTCAGAGATCATGGTGGTCTTGTAGAAATACCTATGGAAACCTCATACAAGCATGTAAATAACCACACAGAAGCAGTAGTACCAAACTGAAATAAATTTAGAACAAATTCCAGAAACACGCCTTTTGTGGATCCCCAGTGTAAATAGGTTGAACAACAAAAGAAAGAAAACCATGCCCAAAGATAGGAATGACTATGCCTGAAAGACAAAAAAACTCACTCATCAGACTAATCAAGTTCACAAAAGCCAACTACTAGGCAAAAATAGCCTCCCAGACAAATGATAAACATATGTCATTGTTCTGTTTTGTATGCAACCTTAAAGGAACACCCAACAGTGTGGTGGACTAATGCTAAATGGAACTTCTTATACTCAACTGGGGGATATAGTAAATTTCCTGGCCAATAAATTTAGCTGTATTTCAAACCCCCATTCACCTCACTTTCCCCTCCAGGAAATACTCTCTATCATTTCTCCCCCAGTTGTCACTAAATAACAGATCCTCACTGCACTTTCCAGAGCTGCAATCACTGCATCAGTGCGTCCTGATAATATCACAGTATGTCTTCTAAGTAGTTTGAAGCATGACCTGTCAGGCCCACTAGAATCCCTATTCAACCACAGCCTCCTGACAGGTTTTGTGCCTAGGGAATGGAGGATGGAAATGGTCATCCTTCAACACAAATGTGGACCACCAACAGACCCAGGGAACTAAAGACCCATAAATTGGACTAGTCTTTTATGTAAGGCCAAGGGAAGAATTATCATGGACGTGATAAACAAAGACATAGGAAATCTTCAAACTCTGGACCTATCCCAGTTTAATTTGTCAAGGACATGTCATGCATATTAAACTTTTTGGACTTCTTCTAGGAGGTCATTAGGGTCATGAACAAGGGAAAAGCAATACATAGTGCTGATCTTGACCTGACAAACGCATTTTAGAATATACTTTGTTTTCTTGTGGCTGATAAGTTGCAAATGAACATGGTTGGATGCCACAGGAAGTGGGGATGGTTATTCTAGCAGTGGGATGTGTATGTTGTTTGCACTAGTTCACATATGTACAAAGTATTTTTCCCATTGTGTCACACTTCTGGTGGTTCAGTTATAGAATCGGAAGAGGTATGGCCACAGTCTGTGTCAGCCACTGCTTCTGACACTAGGTCTCAAGAGGACACTTGCTCTGCCTCTTAGCAAGGGGAAAGTGATTCACCTTGTTGGGTATAAGTTGGACAAGTCACTGGTTACATCAGTATCAGCATCAGAGGAGGTAGGGTAAAGGCTTCTCAACTGAAGTGGACCACTGGAGTCACTGGTGGTCTTCCAGCATCAGTTACAGAGGCTGCTGGCGGTAGAAGTATGACAGCAACACAATGCCTACCTCAGTAACTTGGGACACCTTCTGACATGAATGATGGAGTCATGCAACTGTCAGGAGCCTCCCATAAAGTCACCAGCAGAGCAACTAACCTATATTACCAGACACCCAGGAAAATTATGATTGCTTTTTCTGTCCTCACGATCAGCCTGGCAGCCATCCATGCCAGAACCCCACGCTGATGATTTCCTTCCATTGTGTGTCCTGCTTCATTCCCTCATTGTCCAACCGTTTGCTCTCCCTCTGTACGTATGTGTCCATCCACTGTTCTCCTAAACATTTGTATGTATCCTACCTGTCATTCTGCAGCTATGTTCTGTCTTTACCAGTCTGCCTCTGCTGCCTTCCATTTGTCCTTTATCACAGCCCTAGCCATCCCTTAGTACTTACCTTCACTACTTGTCATTATTTTGCAGTACTTACAAAAGCAGCTCAATCCCTCTTCCCACAAGATAATAACATACTCTTCCTACTCCCAACTTCCATACCCTATGGCTACCTTTCTATGCTTCCCTTCTACTTGCTTTTTCCCATTTCTTACCCTCCCATTTACCCCAGATAATCTTCATTTATATGATGAACTGTTTTTTCACTTTGCTATACATTCCTTTACTGATGAATGGGTCCTACATGGAAGTATATGGTGCTACATTGTACATACGAGCATGCATCACTTGACCACACTTCTGTGCCTCACCTATGATGCCTGTCATGTTGATCATACATATTGTTGAAGCACTGCTCCTTCAAATGAACAAATTAGTACTGTCTATCCCATTTCCACTGTGGTTCACTTTTCTTATAAAGTCCTTTGCTCTGAATGCCATGTCTATACAATGTATAATTCATGTCTAAATTGAAAATTGCTACTGTGCAGGCATTCATCATTAATCCAGGATTCTAGCTTGTGACTTCTGTCACCATTAACAGTCATTTAGGGTCATATTTCTGCAGACGTTTCAGTACAATAAAGGGATGCATGCTTGAGGTGATTTTAATGGGTCTATATTATAACATTGAAGTTCGTAAACATTGAATGTTATAATATCGAACCCTAAACACTGAAATCTGAAAACATCGAACAGTCAGAATAGCAAATTTTTTCCCAGGGAAAAAAATCGCTATTCCGAGAAACATACACACAACACAAACACACACAAAAAACCCGCAATCCACACACATACACTGAAAATCCTACACCTGAACCTAAACTAAACTTTACATACACTACTAGCTATCCACTTATCTTAACCCAATCCTAACCCTAAGGTTCGTCACTATCACGCACTCACCTCCCCGCGCCCTAACCCTAACTCACCTAACCCGCCCCCTAACCCTAACCTACACACAACCGCACACTTACCTGACCCGTGCCCTAACCCTACCTCACCCGCCCCAACCCTAACCTACACACAATCGCACACTTACCTGACCCATGCCCTAACCCTAACGTCCACACAACCGCACACTTACCTGACCCCCCTCCCTAATCCTAACTCACCTAACCCACCCCATAACCCTAACATACACACAATCGCACACTTACCTGAACCCGACCCGTAATGTTCCAACATATCGAATGCTGAAAACAGCGAAGAAACAGCAACGGCCCACCGAATTCTTTTCCTGGGAAATAATTCGGTGTCCTGCACTTTCACTGTTTTCAGCAATCGACATTACTGGTTCAATATTATAAGATTCGAACTTTATAAAATTTGATGTTATAATATAGACCCGATTTTAACACATTAATTTTATCTCCCATTTGAATGTTCCTTTGGCAGTTCATGCAGATGTTCAAGATACACATTTCTTTACGACGAAGAATAGAGGATCAGCTGATATAGTAACAGATGCAGCTCATTTTTTTTTTGTTTAAAAAAAAAAAAAAAAATATATATATATATATATATATATATATATATATATATATATATATATATATATATATATATATATATATATATAGGCGAAATTCTACACATTGTGCTGAACTGTTCATTTCCCTTACAGTTACTGTGTTAAAAAGAAGAGAGAGGAAATTTTAAAATTATTTGTATGGTTAACCAGTTTGTACATTTTACTACCATTTTTCCAAGTCAGGCAACATAGGCTGCAAGCATTTATTTATAATAGTCTTCTGAATATTGTGTATAATTTCTAGTTGGTCCACATACCGGAAGTACTGGGACCTTTTCCTCCAGGTCTTCCATGTCACTAGGTGCACTAACCACATATAGTGTTGAACCCCAGTGTATTTTATCTTATTGTAGAGTCCAAAATATATCTGAATTATTTATAAAGTCCTTATTGCATGAGCCTTCACCTAGCCTTCTGTTTCGCACTGTATCTGACAAGTGTTTTACACTAATAAAAAGAAGATGAACAGTTTCAGATTGTCTACCAGGTCATTCTTACACATATTTCTCTAAAATATATGAATTTTAATTCCTTTCACATAAAAATACTGAGCATTAAATATTCATTAAAAATCTGTCCTGTACTTTATCAGTATTTTATCCAGTAGTCTTTTCTTCTGGGTACATGTTATGGGAGTTTACCATACTCCCCGTAACTTTGTTTCCTCAAACTTTCGTATTCAGTCAATCATTCCTTAAAATATACTTTATCAATTTCAGGGTTGTGAGGCAGTTAACACACACACACTGGCAGACTGGATAGTACAAGACAGAGAAACAATCTTAGGTATGGCACTAATGTTTTGCAGACAACGGAAACACACACATACACACACACACACACACACACACACACACACACACACACACACACACACACACACACACACACACACACACACACACACACACACACAATCTTATATGATGTGCAATTCAGATGCAAAGATAACTCATTACTAAAATATTCTGTCATGTGGTGTATTCCTTTCCCTGAAAAAGGTCATATATTCATCCCTTATGGAAGCCAAGTATGATGCAGTATGGCAGACTTTCAATGCAAACTCTGTAAAACACATAATTTTCTACCTTTGTAGAAGATATGATATTCCTGGCCCTGTTTTGAAAGGTTTTATAATCTTTAATGGATTTACCTATGGATAAAATGCCCATAAGGCTGCCTTTCTACCATAAAGGATTTAAATACATTAAAATGCTTGATTCGACTCTACCACATTAAAAGTAGTACAAGGAGTTTTGATGGTTTTATGTTTCCACTGACAAAATGCTCTCTTTCGCAGAAATGCATACACATGTATATGTATATTTGCATTTCAATATATTTTGCAATGATGAGTGAATATGTAATGGGTAAGAGCAGCATTTCCTACCAAGAAGTAAGTCACTCCACAACAGAAGCCGAGTTTAATTAAATATGCTAGACTGTCACTGTTACATGCATGCAAAACCTTGTATACGTATATATATATATATATATATATATATATATATATATATATATATATATATATATATATATATATGTATATATATAAATCAAAGGTCATAGTCCACTTTGAGATTTCTTGGTATAATATGTGTGGAACTATATTTGGATGCTCAGTCTGTTACTTAAAAATCCATTCTGACATTAAAGATTTAAATTCATCCCCTTGCTAAATCTGATCCAACACTACCACAAATGTCAGTACAGGAAATGTTTCCAGTGTCAGAAAGTTCCTCCAGTGTGTGTGTGTGTGTGTGTGTGTGTGTGTGTGTGTGTGTGTGTGTGTATATATATATATATATATATATATATATATATGTATGTGTGTGTGTGTGTGTGTGTGTGTGTGTATGTGCATATATATGTATATATATATATATATATATATATATATATATATATATGTGTGTATAGGATCATAGGAGGTTATTAGGCTGTTGGCCCTAAGGCCCTTATAAGCTAAGTCAAGAGTTTAGCCCATGTTTAGACAAATCAGCACATATAAATACACACATGCACACACATGCACACACACACACACACACACACACACACACACACACACACACACACACACACACACACACACACACACACACTGTGTGTGTATATATATATATATATATATGTGTGTGTGTGTGTGTGTGTGTGTATTTATAAATAGATATAGAGATAGATATGCACATGCGCATCTATATAGATATATATATATATATATATATATATATATATACACACACACACACACACACACACACACACACACACACACATACATAATCAAACAGAGGTGACCCAGACATGCAAGTATAGCCCTCGGCCTAAAATAGGTCTGAAGGAATAACACAAAATGCTAGGGTTGTAGTCGCAAAGGGAAAGTAGACCTGTATCCAGAAAAGGTCCTAGTCCTTTTAGACTTAAGAATGGCATTTTAGTACCAGTAAAAGAGACAGAACCAGTGTACCCAGCCATAAATGCTCAGTAGAGGTAGGAAATACACCATAGAGATGTATCTGTCTGTCTTATCAGTCAGCTAATGTCCCGTTGAATCCCCAAGAAATATATAGTAGACACTCCAAATAACCGGTAGACAGACATTTGTTTCTCAGTCCTTTATTATTGCGCCCAAGCACTACTTAGTGTTACAGAAGATTACAGGGTTCAATCACTGGTTTTATTTTATAGTAAATGGAAGTGGCTAGTGCCGGTAGCCAATCAGTGTGTGTAAGAGTGGGTTGAATCTTTTATTCAAAGTCATGCAGAAAGGTAAACCCAGTCCTCGCACTCCCATTGGATTATCAGAGAGATCATAATCCACCAATCAGAATTGTTACAATTCCGTCTATAGCTTAAATAATTTAAATAAACCACCAATCAGAATTGTTACAGTTCTATATATAGTTTAAATAACTTTTATATGTTCAGTTACTAAAATGCAATGAATATAAAGCAATGTGAAAAACAGGAGTGTCCACAAACCAAAGTAATTTAATTCACATGTTAAAAGTGTCAGATGGGTGCCTAAGTAAATTAAATCCACTACGCATTTGCGGCACTTTCAAATTTCTTCTTCAGGGATGCAGTCGTAGACTAATGGGAACTTTCAACAAGTTTCTAATAGTTTTTTTAATAAAAAATCATAATTGTAGAGATTCAAGTTAATAATCAAAATAATCAAAACTGAAAAGATTGAAACTGTTAGATATGAAGAACCTCAAATCACTTCAAATGAATTACAAATAAAAACTACAGATAAAAAAACAAGTAAACTGTCAAATGTTTACAATACCTGCATTTAGTGCCTGTGTGTAGAAGCTCATATGAAAGGTCCCAGTTTGAGAGTTCTTTAAAAAAATGTTAATGGAGTTATACTTGGATGCTCAGAATACAAAGGGGTATCATTATATCCTTATATACTTTAATGCAGTGCAGAGCTGAATTGTCATTCCCACATTGCATTTGTTAGTAGATGGAGGAACTATTACTCACCCACTCACAGTTCTTAAATTTTTCTGTGACTTATACTTGGGCACTTGGGTAAAACATGCTTATATGACTAATATTCTTATTTGAATGAGTTAAATGCAGAGAAGTCCTGCATTTGACGCTACCATATTGCTGTGTCCAGTACATGGATTGTTCCTAGTGTTATGGTTTTGATGAGTAAAATTTCCATTTTCATGATAAATGCATAAAATGTTTTGCTTCCTATGTAATCATGCTTCTCAGCTCTCCAGATTTTTGAAAAATGCCCAGATTCATAGTTTTGGTTTGTTCCTCATAAAATTTTAGTTTTTCTTGCAAATCTCTGGGGAATGATTTCGCTAAAGGATGACAGAAGTTTGAGTTTCAGATGTCATATCCTTCAAAAAATCTATGCTAATGCAAAACATATTATTCCAGCAACTTTCTAAGTTTTATAATTAAAATGTGCCCCTGATTTTAAGACCTTAGTCTGTATTGTTTTGACTTTGTTCAGATTTCTTGCACTTAGAGGTTGAGAACTATCTCTGTAATTGCAACTTAAATATATATTTTGAGTATATGCTATATTCTTCCCCTGACCCTTTCATGAAAAATGAGTAAAAATGTTACATGACCAGCTGTCAGCATGAAAAGGTTGTCAAAATATTTTCTGACTGATCTTTGAAAAACAGAAGTATTCTTGTAACCTTAAAGAACAAAAAAAAAAAACCCAAAAAAACTAAGACTATCCTCAAGGATATAAATGCAGCTCAGTGATGAATAATATCACCACTTTGTCATGATCCCTAGAGTGAGGTTTGGTGGCATCATTTTTCTGATAAAAAATACTTTTTCTTGAGAAATATATACACAACTTTTTTTTTTCTTAATGCAGGAAAACAGATATATTTTGGATATGAACTGTGTTTTCAGCATTGAAAATATGTCATATATACACCCTCAAATTAAAAGTTTAATGCGACATGTCAGACTGTACTTATCAATGACTCTGCAAACCTACATAGAAGTGGTAATACTTCAGAGCCCACTCTAGCTCTTTAAAATAAAACTTGATGCGATTCTACTGTTAAGGATTTAAATGCATCAGTTCTGAATATGAGGCTATCCCTCTATCATTGCTGTTAGAGGAAGTTTTGGTAGTGACATGTTTCCAGTGACAGAATTTTATCTTTTCTGGAGAAATACATGTAAGACTTTTACTTCTGCTATAATAGTAACTCAGTAGAGATGCTGCCTGGACATGTGCATTGTTTTACATCCTGAAGTGAAGACATGTGCCTACACTTAATGGAAACTGTATATAATACAATGCTAGTGAAACCATATATTTGTGTTAAGTAATTCCTTGAGGAAAAATAAATAGCATGTCAAACTGATTAAAATGAAAAATGTTTAGTGCTTTTTTCCTTAAACTTAGATGGACTTCCTCAGAAAGTAGTCAAAATTTGGACGTAATCATTCTATACACTAATCACATCATCTAGCATTGTTAGATGACTATTTTGTTTAAACTGAAATGTATCACATTAAAAAAACTTCATTTTAGAAATCTTTTACTGTTGAAATATGCTTAAAACAAGGTTAATTTAGTACAGCTAAGTACATACATTGTCTCATAATGAATATATTTTAGTATTTATAAATATATATGTGTGTATATATATATATATATATATATATATATCATCTATGTAAATATTAAAATATAATAACAATATTTGACTAAGTTAATAAATTTGTAAACCATAATAATAATAAATACTCCAGGTCAAATAATAACTTATAAAAATCCAAAATTAACTCCTTTTTATACAAGAATAAAATTCAAAACTTAGATTATCTTAAATATAAATCAGTATTTATTGACACACAATCATTCAGGCTTGGGGGGTGTTGCATTTTAACTGTAGCGACCATATCAGTTATTGCTCCTCAATACTGTGGCCTCAAGGACCCCCCTACAGTCCATTTATTTTTCTTCTTGTAAAATATGTATTTTTGCACTCCACTGAATGTCTGTATAAGACATTCTTAATGCCATTCTTTTTAATATCATATATGTGCTCTTGAATTCTGTTCCTTAGTTTCCTTTTGGTTTTGTCTATGTAGAAGCCATCATAAGATAGGCAGGTGGGTACATAAACCAATCCATTGGTGTTACAATCACATCTACCACCAAAAGGAGTGGTTTTGTGGTAGGAAGGTACCACTTTATAGGGAGTGGTATTTATAAAGGTGCGCTGTTTACATGTACCACATTTTTATCTTTTTTGCTTATTCTTTACTTTTCCTTTGTCAGTCTCAAATGCACAGAAGTAGTAGGAACATAAAAAAAATTATACTGATAAAGAAAAACTGAAGAATAAACAAAATACATGACAAATGTGGAGCATGTAAATGAGCATATTTATTAATGACAGTCCCTATGCATTTCTTTCATGAACCATGCTTCCATATTGAAAAGACAGCATATCGTTAAGTGAAAATGTGTAACGCAACATGCCAGACTGTCGTTGTTAAGGGCTCTGCAAGCCTGTTTAGAAGTGGTAATACCTCAGAACCTACACTAATACTTTATAATAAAACTTTATGGAAGTTCTCCCTTATAGGTCTTATATTCAATGAAATTAGGACTGCCATCCTACCCTTAAGGATTTAAATGCATGTCAGTGTTGAATTTGATGCTATCACATTGTTATTTCTCTAACAGGTAGTTTTGGTGGTAACATGTTTCCAGTGACAAATTTCCCCTTTCCTGGAGAAATATGTGTGTTTTTTTACTTCTGCTGTAATAACAACTTAGTGGAAATATAACCTGGACAAGTGTATGTATAATTTTTATTTCTGATACAATAATTACTCATTGGTGATGCAGCCTGTTCATGAGCTGAATCCTCCATCCTGGGAAGAAGACATGTACATACACTTAATGAAAAATGAGTGTAATACTGTGCTTGACTGTCACTGTCTAATGTTTACAAAACTCTCATCTGATAAGCTGTGGAGAAAAGTTCATATGTCAAGTAGTCGAACATGAATACCCTGGAAGATAATGTGTGTAAGACACTAATTCTATTCTTCAGGATTGTTTCTTTATCTTTTTTCTGACCCTCTATGTATGCCAGACACCAAGTCAGTTCCACTGCCATTTATTTCCAAGCACTGGGATGACAGCAATCCAAGGCACAGCCATCATACAGGCAGGCATGAGGGGTGTTTTGCTTTGTCCATAACCCTTCCTTTGGTGGTTTACAGGTTCACATGCATCAAGTCCGGGGCATCACCTGACATGTGCATGCTCCTGCACACATGCCTCTTAGGTGATACCATTACTGCCATGAGGCAGCAAAGTCCAAATCCCTCATTCCCATAGTCACTGGTTGCATCTAGGGTTCTAATTGTACCCTTATATTAGTTATTTCTGACTGCCAACACTGTCTACTCAGGATGAGTGAGATAGCATAAGCTGTTCAATCCAACCATCCCTGGCTTGGGTGTTTCAGCATCCGAATGCAGTCTGAACCTTTGTCTTCAAGGTCATGGACAAGGCTTTATCCCTCTATGCACAGTGCTGGGAGGTTCGACTCTTTGTAATTTAAATACAGATAATGCTGAAGTTGGTCACCCTAGCTATGCTATTTTCAGTATGAAAAGTTTTAGTGCTGGCAGCTTACTATAACCAAAAAATAATTTTACTGGAGAAAGTATGTATATGTGTGTGTGTATATATATATATATATATATATATATATATATATATATATATATATATAATTTTGATATCTGATATTATGATAAATCACTTAAGCTATATCATGGATACATTTCACATTTTGACCCCGAAGAGAAGTCATATTACAGCAACTATATTTAATGTAACAGGGCAGCTTCACACTTTAAAATGGGCACGTAGAATTGTTTGTGATTCCCTATCAGTTAAGGGCTATAGCTTTGAAACCATTTTAAATTTCTAGTAAATTGCTGTGAACTTAAAATATGGATGTTCAGTTATATTCACTTAGGCTGTTTTATATGCAGAAGTAATACACTGGTTCCCCTAAATTTCAATGAGTTTAAATTCCTCAGTGCTCCAACTGGT